>NW_011490504.1:5988-8007 GCF_000754665.1 Bison bison bison | reverse complement strand
ACGAGACAGCAAAAGAGACACAGATGTAAAGAACAGACTTTTGGACTCTGTGGGAGAAGGCAAGGGTGGGATGATTTAAGAGAATAGCATTGAAACATGTATATTACCATATGTGAAATGGATCACCAGTCCAAGTTTGATGCATGAGACAGGGTGCTCAGGGCTGGTGCACTGGGATGACCCAGAGGGATGGGATGGGGAGGGAGGTGGGAGGGGGGTTCAGGATGGGGAACACATGTACACCCATGGGTGATTCATGTCAATATATGGCAAAAACCACTACAATATTGTAAAGTAATTAGCCTCTAATTAAAATAAATTAATTTTAAAAAACTAAGGCATAGTCTATGCTATAGGTTGGACTCTCCAAAGGCAAACAGCAAGATGCAGTTTGGGTTACTGATGATTATTAGGGATCAACACCTGTGAAGGGAATGTTTGGGGAACAGGATTGAGCACAGACAGAAACTGAACTGCAATGCAAGCCCCACAGAATCTCTTTGAATCTAGCAAGGAGCTCTGGAGCAAAACTTGTCCATCAGAGTTGTCCTGAGCCTGGCTGAACTGATTGGCACTTGAAATCCCCAACTTGAGCAGCCATTGATTGTGGGCTGGCCAGGAGGCTGTCTGTGGTGGAAGCAGACCTTGAAGGGGCTGACCACACTTCCTGTGACTGGGCAGCAAGTGTGTCCTTGAAGGGGGGCTATAGTGTGGTGGGAAAAACATGCCCCATTATAATTTATCACAATGTGGGGAAAGTTATGATAGATGTATGTCCAGGTTGCTATGGAAGCACAGAACAGGGAATGGGACAGGATGGATAGCCAAAAAAAAAGATTTCTAGAAAGAGTAACTCCAGGGGCTTCCCACTTGGTGTGGCAGTAAAGAATCTGCCTGCCAAAGCAGGACACGCAAGTTCAGTCCCTGGGTCAGGAAGATCCCCTGGAGGAAGGCAGTGTCAACCAGTATTCTTGCCTGACAATCCCAGGGACAGAGGAGCCTGCCAGGCAACAGTCCATGGGGCCGCAAAGAGTCACGACATGACTGAGCACAACTCCTCAGCTAAATGGGAGCTGGGGGTTGAAGAAGCAGAGGAAGATTTGCATTTTCAAAGCATATTTTATCTGAGGCTCTCCAAGCACTAACTTCATTTGGTACCTCTCTAGATTGGGACTTAGAAGAATTTAATTATTTCCCATTCACAGCAGGATGAAATAAGCTGTTCTAGGTAATTTCAACACAGAGCCAGGAAGAAACTTCAGTAGTTTGGGAGGCCTGTATTTTAACCTCTAACTCAATGGCCAGACTCAAATGGTTTGTCACTTGAGTAAAATATTCCACTCTGCTGAAGATAGGCTTGGGAGGGTGAGGGGTTCTGGAGGCCTCACGCTGAGGTTCAGTCTTGTCATCAAACGTTATACTTCAATTTGTTTGTTGCATTATATGTAATATGTATCCCTGGGGAAAGATCTAGGTAACTTAATTTTTCACTTTTTTAAAATGAATTTTGGTATCAGGCACAAATTAATAATGACCATCTCAAAATTGTACAAAGATAAAACACCCAAGTGGCAAAGGTGGTTGTTACCACACATAAAGCCCATTTCTCGTCACTGAAATTTGTAGAAGCTAGTTCCAGTTCTCAGATTTTTGCCTAATGTGATGAAAAGGCCATTGTATCTATGTGTGACAATAATGACAGGCAGGGCTTCGCTTAGGAGGGGCCCCACACTTCATTGAATGCTCTGCTGCTGTCGCTGTCTTGGAATCCATAGTAGTTTTAGAACAAGGGATCTGTGTTTTGATTTTACATTGGGCTCCACAAATTATGGAGTCAGTACTGATTACAAGCAATTGCTTAAATTAAGAAGCAGGTTTGTTTTCTGGGTCTATGCAAAATCCAGTGTTAATTGTTACTATGAAATTTGGATTTAAAGACCTGGAAACTGCTTTTCTATCTTGTATTTTCATTTAATTAGAAAACTATGTGTTCACTGTAGAACATTTAGTAAATATAGT
>NW_011490504.1:3791-5888 GCF_000754665.1 Bison bison bison | reverse complement strand
TGGAAAGAATACAGAGGAGACCCACTGGAATGTTGAATGTGTTTTGTTTGTTTTTTTTTATGCACAGAAATGATTAGGACAATGAGAATTCGACAGCTACAAGCAGTTAGGAAAAATGCAGAGTTCAACTCCACCACTCCTTGGGGCTTCCCTTCCCCAAAAGTAAGCATGGTGGGGAGATTTCCAAGGGAACAGGAATGTTAGCAGTGTCTTGTTCACCACTGTATCTCCAAGTCTAGCATGATACTCTGAAATTATTTATTCATTTGCCATTGAATTGGAGGACGATTTTTATATATGAAAAGGTAGTGTTGTTGTTTAGTCACTCAGTCATGTCCAGCTCTTTGCAACACCTTAGACTGCAGCCTGTCAGGCCCTTCTATCCATGGGATTGTCCAGGCAAGAGTACTGGAGTGGGGTGCCACCCCACAGATGACCATGTTCTAATCCCAGGAACCTATGAATATGCTACCTCACATGACAAACAGGACCTTGCAGATGTGATTAAGTTAAGGATCCTGAGATGAGGAGATTATCCTGGCTGACCCATTGTAATCACAAGCCTCTTTATAAAAGAGATGCAGGAGGGCCACAGACCCAGAAGATGATGGTGGAAGATGAGAGGGGGAGGTAGAGAGAGAGAAAAAAAAAAGGATGAGGAGGAGAAGAAAGGAAGAGAAGAGATGCTACTAGGCTGTCTTTGAAGATGGATGGGGCCACGAGCCAAAGGTAAGTAGCCATAAAGTTAGAAAGGCAAGGAAACAGATTCTCCCTTAAAGCTTCCAGAATGAATGGAGACTTGCCAACTTAGTTTAGGACTTCTGACCTCCAGAACTATAAGGGGAAAATGTGTATTGTTTTAAGCCACCAAGTTTGTGGTAATTTGTTACTGCATCAATAGGAAACTATTACAAAAGCAAAAAGTTAACTTGGGGAAACAGGGCAAATGATGCTGGGAAGTTTCCAAGCAAATGAACATCTTTTATTCATAGTGTAATGGTGAGCTGGTGTTAATCCTCACAGAAATCAGGAAGCAGCATAGACTATAACATCATTAGGTGTTTTTGGTCATCAAAGAAGATTGTGGCATCTCAAGAGGAATACTTAAAAGTGGAGGAAGATTTATTTATTGGTATGGTTTATGTGCAGTTCCACTAAAAGCAGGGCCAATGCTGGATATTTATGAGTTGCACAAGTCATAAGCAACCTTTTAATAGATGTGCTTGTATTTCCCTATGATTAAAAAGGGTTTAGGAGCAAAGCCCAGGGCATACTACCGGGGAATATATGTTTTTAAAATAGAGAAGAAAGAAAGAAAACCAGATAAGATAATTGGAGAAAATTATTGCAAAGAGTTTGGATCTAGAGCTATATAACTAGCTTTCCTGTTAAGATACTGAACAACAAATTTAGGGAAGAGGAAAAACAGGCAAATTCAGAAGAAGAGAAAGAGGGTAAAAGTGGAATTAGCAAACATTACTTTTTTATCACTGTTGTCTACTTTTCACTATTGGAATCTTGCTGCTTTTAAAATCAGAATTCCTGTAAATGACAATGAACACAAAAGTAAGTGTTTTCAGCTAGTAGACCATGGCATCTGTTTTGTTAGTGGTAAAAATAAAAGTACTGTTGCTGTAATATTTTTATGTCTATAAGTAATGCTTTTTATGATCACTAACCCTGCTAATTTAACCTCCTAAATACATTTCTAACCTGTTCATTTCCCTACAAGAGTCTTCACCACCTATGTTCATGAGGGTACCAACAGGAAACCTATGTCATACTCAAATTGGGATAATTGGAGGTGGGGTTATTTACAATGGGGTGAGTGCAGAGAAATTACGTGAAATAGAAAACAGAGAAACCCTTAGAAATAAAAGTAAAGCTACACCACCTCTAGACCTGAAGGGACCAGGGGAAGTAGTTATCTAGAAAGACAGTCATGTACACAAGGTCACTTTGAGAAGAGTATGATCTTCTGTTGGGGCTTCCCAGATGGCACTGATGGTAAAGAACCTGGCTGCCAGTGCAGGAGATGGAAGAGATGCGGGTTCAGTCCCTGGGTCGGGAAGATCCCCTGGAGAAGGGAATGGCTAC
>NW_011490504.1:1502-2686 GCF_000754665.1 Bison bison bison | reverse complement strand
TCTCCTTGCAGTCCAAGGGACTCTCAAGAGTCTTCTCCAACACCACAGTTCAAAAGCATCAATCCCCGCTTAAAACCTATCAATTGCTTCCAAAGAGGATTAAAAACTCTTACTATGCCCCCAACCTCATTTCAGGTCCCTCTCCCCCTTGTTCCCTTTATTCCTGTCACGCAGGCCTTTTGGTTCCTAAAATAAGCTGCAAGGCCTTTCTGCCTGGACTTCACCTCCAACCCAACCCAACCCTTGGCCTACCTAATCCATGAGTCTGCTGCATAAACCTTATCTGCTCCCTGCCCCCTGGCAGTCTAGGTTAAATTTCCACTCTATACCCATTGATGTCTTTCCCAAGAACACTTATCTTCATTTACAATTCCATATCCATCTCATAGGATCCTCTGATGAAGCCATCTTTTTCTGTTTTATTCCCCCTGGTGCTTCCCATGCTGAGAACAATGCCAGGCATCTAGCAGGCACCCAAAGAAAGAATGAATGACTAATATTAACAAATGACAATTGAGTTTATTTTCTTGAATTCAAGCAGAAGCAAAAGGGGATATTGGAGAGAAAATTAACTTTAAAACACAGTTATATAGGATCTCACTGAAGAAAGTAATTTTTTCCTCGCCAAATGTGTTCTGTCCCTTTATTTCTGGGAGCAATAATGCCTTCCATCATTCTCCTGTAACCGTTTTCTCCAGCACAGCCTCAGTGCCTGGTCTCCCAGAGGAGGCCATGCTTCCCACAAGTGCCTGGTAAGGTACAATAAAACTGCCTCAGTGTTCCAGACATAAATGATGACTTCACTGGAAGCCTCTCCCCGCCTCCCTCCTCAGCGTTTGTCCTACCTCCCAGGTCACAGAGGATAAAGATTCATGACTCAGGAAATTTCAGCTTAGAGACCAGCTGCAATGTTTATTCCTCTCAGTCAAAAGTCAGTAGAAGGGATCGGAGTGGTATAATTATTTGTGTGTACGTTGATATGTGGCAACTTTTAATGACGGGTTTTATGACTTCAAAGCACCCCAGGTTGTTTTTTTTTTTTTTAAAAGACTACCCCCTATGTCTTAGAATTCTCTGAATGCTAAACATTCAAGTTTAGTGGGGTTTTCTATAGCCTACTGCTAATTCAGTTCCCTTAATTGAACTATTCATAAGAGAACTGGCATCCGTCAGTTTGGCCTGAG
>NW_011490504.1:0-689 GCF_000754665.1 Bison bison bison | reverse complement strand
ATTTCTCCTTCGGCCTAGCCCACAGTTTTCACAATGTTATCAGTCTTGGTCTGCTTAAGAGAGTAGCTAGAGCGTGTTCTTTAATGTTACACCAAGTCCAACAGGCCACCAGTTACTTTATTTAGGCTAAAGCAACCTGTGGTTTAACTAGAATTCCAGGATGTAACCAAGGGCTTTATCTTAGACATTTATGCCCCAGTCACCATTCTGCCCTGCCAATGGAATTTGAAGGCAGCTGCTCCACTAAAAGGGCTTCCCAGGTGGCACTAGTGGTAAAGAACCTGCCTGCCAATGCAGGGGATACAAGAGACGCAGGTTCGATCCCTGGGTCTGGAAGATCCCCTGGAGGAGGGCATGGCAACTCACTCCAGTATTCTTGCCTAGAGAATCCCATGGACAGAAAAGTCTGGAGGTCTACAGTCCATAGGGTCACAAAGAGTCAGACACAACTGAATCGAGTTTGCATGCATGCACACACTCCACTAAAAATTTCAAACTTCTATCACCACTTGGGTTTAAGGTACTACCTTTGGTGTAGAAGAAAACATGTAGAAAGTTTATGGAATAGAAATAAAGGAAACCAGACTGCTTATTAAGATTCCACACTAGCTGCAGTTCTCATTGGCTGGGGGGGACTGGCATAACTATGGAGGGACTAGCCTTTCATCAGCACCCTTGACACCCACTGC
>NW_011490503.1:14112-14349 GCF_000754665.1 Bison bison bison | reverse complement strand
GGCATCCTCCCGTTCTCCCGAAGGAGAGGAGACACTAAGGCCTCCCCAGTCAGATCTTAAAAGCCCAGGCAAAATTAGTAGGCTTGACAAGCCTCCATGCCCCAGATGGAAATTCAGCCAGAAGGTGAGAGAAAGAACGACATGGGGAGACCAAGTTTCAGTGAACAAAGCCCGCACTTTATTTTCCAAAGTAGTTTTTATACCTTAAGTTGTGCATAGGGGATAATGGGGGAAGGG
>NW_011490503.1:8975-9949 GCF_000754665.1 Bison bison bison | reverse complement strand
CATCTCAGAAACATTCTGGATTCCTCCAGGGAAAGTCCCTTTTAGTTTAACCCACTTTGGATTTTCCCATCAAAACTATCTGTGGACATAATTAACTCCGGACAGTTTGAATCAGGCACCTGAGAGCTGTAGCCTTCAGAAGCAATACCATGCAGGCACAGAGATTCATTCCTACACCACTGTTGAGCCTGATTCTTGAATACCAAATGGAATACATCAAAGACGCTCTTTCTGCACAATCAGAGGAGATAAGAGAATTGGCAAGTGTCCAGCAGAAGATGGAGTTACATAAGGCAGCTATTAAAGCCCTAGTACCAGAGGTGGAGGCTTGGGCTCGGTACCTGTCAGGGGCAGGGCTTCTTGCTAGGACTTGCTTCATTACTCTGTTCTTTACACTTAGCAGAACTCTAAGAGTTGGGTTTACATTTTGCACTACCTGCTTTATGTATCAGCTGGCTCTTTTTAACCAACCTTGATGCACAAACCCTATCAAATCATGCTTGTTTTATTCAGCAAGGATAAAAATATTAGTTAATTTTTAAAGCAGTGCCTTATAAAATATGCAACGTGTTCTACAAAATGACACAATATACTTCCATTTTCCAAGCCCATGCTTGTTGACTGTTCACGTAATATTGATATCTCCAGGTAATGACTAAGTTTGGGGTTATATGCTATAAAAGCTCTCACAAATATTTAACTTTAGTCAACCTTACAGTGGACCACAGCCATGTCTAACTCAGTGAAACTAAGCCATGCCGTGTGGGGCCACCCAGGACGGACGGGTCATGGTGGAGAGGTCTGACAGAATGTGGTCCACTGGAGAAGGGAATGGCAAACCACTTCAGTATTCTTGCCTTGAGAACCCCATGAACAGTATGAAAAGGCAAAATGATAGGATACTGAAAGAGGAACTCCCCCAGGTCGGTAGGTGCCCAATATGCTACAGGAGATCAGTGGAGAAATAACTCCAG
>NW_011490503.1:4710-5238 GCF_000754665.1 Bison bison bison | reverse complement strand
AACTCCGGGAGTTGGTGATGAATGGGGAGGCCTGGCGTGCTGTGATTCATGGGGTCGCAAAGAGTCGGACACAACTGAGCAAGTGAACTGAACTGAACTGACATGTGGAATTTAGAAACCCAGTACAGATGAACTTATTTTCAAAGCAGAAATAGAGACAGATGCAGAGAACAAATATATGGATATCAAGGTCAGGGGTGGGGGAAGAGGGCAGGGATGAATTGGGAGTTTGGCACTGACATATACACTACTATGTATAAAGTAGACGACTACTGAGATCGTACTGTATAGCACAGGGAACTCTACTCAATACTCTGTGCTGATCTAAATGAGAAGGAAATTGAAAAACGAGGGGATATATGTATCCATATAACTGATTCACTTTGCTGTACAGCAGAAACTAACACAACACTGTGAAGCAACTATACTCCCATAAAAATTAATAATTAAAAATAGAAAGGAAGGAAACCAAGCAAGGACAGGGCATTTAACTCCTGAGGATGGAAACTGGCTCAGTCCCACAAGAAG
>NW_011490503.1:0-310 GCF_000754665.1 Bison bison bison | reverse complement strand
GGAACCAGTCTGTTGTTTCATGTCCAGTTCTAACTGTTGCTTCTTGGCCTGCATACAGATTTCTCAGGAGGCAGGTCAGGTGGTCTGGAATTCCCATCTCTTTAAGAATTTCCCAGTTTGCTGTGATCTACACAATCAAAGGCTTTGGCATAGTCAATACAGCAGAAGTAGATGTTTTTCTACAAGTCTCTTGCTTTTTCAATGATCCAACAAATGTTGGCAATTTGATCTCTGGTTTCTCTGCCTTTTCTAAATCCAGCTTGAACATCTGGAAGTTCATGGTTCATGTACTGTTGAAGCCTGGCTTGGA
>NW_011490502.1:17219-19862 GCF_000754665.1 Bison bison bison | reverse complement strand
AAGAGAGCCTGATTCCACCCCCAGGCATCACTGACTTGCTAAATTTAAGTCTCTCTTTTTGTTCCCCTCACTAGGCTGTGGTAGATCTGCCTACTGCCCAGGATCTCTGTTAGTCTATACAGCTCATGGTTCACAGAGCCCAGCTCACAGTTGGGCTGGGGGTATCTAAGATGCTCACTTAGAATCCAGTGTCCCTGTGAGAGTCGCATGCTGCAGATCTCCTTCAGACGTGACAACAACAAAGATTCTGCTCATGAAAAGTGGTCAGACACTCCCTCAGGTTCAGACCTACACCTTTGTTCCTAAGCCTTCCACAGCTTTAGGACAAGACCCCAGATTAAAGGAATGAATTCATAAAGGAAAGGCCTTTGGCACAAGAAATGGGGCATCGTTGGAAGTATGGCTATGCCCTAGACTTTGGAGCCTGAAAATCTGTAGTCTCTGAATTGCCTCCAGGGCCACTCCTGTCTGTCACTGTCCCCAGGTCCCTGCATGCAAAAAGCCCATCACACTTCCTTCATCCCTATTTCCTCCTTCACAAGCAGATACCAGCAGAGCAGCACAAATATACTCCCCACACCGGCTCAGTCCTCAAATTTTCATACTGCCAGGAAGGCTGAACTACCCAGATAGATTCCACATTCATATCATGTCTCTCCTAGGAAGACTGGTGTTTCGCTGAGAATTTACCTTGACGTGTCATTTGTCTCACATGGTGCCAATATCAGTGTGGGAGTGTGCTGGCTGACAGGCTGATTCTAGGTAGCACTAACCCATGACCTTCTCAAGCTTAGAACCTTTTCTTTCAGCATAGGGAATAATATTTGCTTAGCTAGAGTTTCATAGAAACACAGCTACCTCACTGTGACCTTACTTCAAGAACAAACAATATTACACGAAGAAGTCTGCCATAGCTAATCACACTCCTCCCTCATCTCTCATACAAGTGGGCTTTGTTGAAAGATTTTGGGGAGTTCAGGATTTTTAAAGGCATAAGTCACCCACCTCGTTGCATGACCCTGAAATAAAACTCCAGTGCTCTGATACTGCTTGGCCTATGTTGGACACATGGGAATTTGATAACAGTAGCAATTTATCTCTCATTCTATGGACAGGAACAGCTATCTGAGACAATGTCTCATTCCAAAATGGCATTCAGTCTTAAAATTATGTGAAGTTTATCATTGTTCTGTAAAAACAAATTAGCAAACACTAATGGCTACCCCAATTATCAGGTGAATTTAAGACAATATAACTGATAAATGTCGTCATCCAATCTTCTTTGAGGATTACATATTATTTTGAAAATGTTATAATGAACTGGGTTTGCTACGATCAGTTTAGTCGCTCAGTCCTTTTTGAATATGTGTTACCCCACTGACTCTATGCCAGGTTTCCCTGTCCTTCTCCATCTCCTAAAACTTGCTCAAATTCATTACCCCTGAGTCAGCAATGTCATCCAATCATCTCATCCTCTGTTGTCTCCTTCTCTTCCTGTCTTTGATCTTTCCCACTACCAGAGACTTTTCTAATGAGTTGGCTCTTCACATCAGGTGACCAAAGTACTAGAGTTTGAGCTTCAGCATCAGTCCCCACAAGGTATATTCAAGACTGATTGAAGATTGACTGGTTTGATCTCCCTGCTGTCCAAAGAACTCTCAAGAGTCTTCTGTAAAGTTTAAAAATAAAATAAAATTTAAAAAAAAATGAATTAAAAAAAAAAGAGTCTTCTGAAACATCACAGTTCAAAATCATTAATACTTCCATACTCATCTTCTGTTATGGTCCAATGCTTGCATCCATGCATGACTACTGCAAAACTTTAGCTTTGTCTAAATAGCCATTTGTCAGTAAGGAAATTCATCTGCTTTTTAATATGCTGTTCTGGTGTGTCATAGTTTTTCTTCAAAGAGCAGACATCTTTTAATTTCATGGCTGAAGTCAAAATCTGCAGTGATTTTTGAGTCCCAAGAAAAAGTCTGTCACTGTTTCCATTGTTTATTCATCTATTTGTCATGAGATGATGGGACCCATGGTGTTACTCCTTTGAAACTCTCCTCTTTCATTTTCAACCAGATGCTCTTTCAACCAGTTACCCTTCACTTTCTTCGCTAAGGTTGGTGTCATCTGTATATCTGAGGTTATTTATACTTCTCCCTGTAATCTTGATTCCAGCTGTGCTTCATCCAGACCTGCTATTTACATAATGTCCTCTTCATATAAGTTAAATAAGATGACCATATTCAGCCTTGAGGTATTACTTTCCCAATTTTGAACCAGTCCATTGTTCCATGTCTGTTACTAACTGTTGCTTCTACATTTGCATATAGATCTCTCAGGATGCAGGTCAGGCGGTCTGGTATTTCCATCTTTTGAAGAATTTTCCACAGTTTGCTGTGATCCACAGTCAAAGGCTTTAGAGTAGTCAACAGTTAGGATACATATTCAAAATATATCCCTTTGAGAGGATAACAGGAAGGGAGTTTCAGTTTAGTTCACTTAAGTCACTCAGTCGTGTCCAACTCTGTGACCCTATGAATCGCAGCATGCCAGGCCTCTCTGTCCATCACCATTTCCTGGAGTTCACTCAAACTCACCTCCATTGAGTCGGTGATGCCATCCAGCCATCTCATCCTCTGTTGT
>NW_011490502.1:13896-15330 GCF_000754665.1 Bison bison bison | reverse complement strand
TCTTGAGTTTTGAGACATTCCCTTTCTCTAATTAGCAGCCTGCTGATAGGTATATAACATACTGTTAAAGGCTAGCAGGGGAGACACTCTTTCTGCCCCCTTCTGATGTCTATGTCAGAAGCTTTCTTTATCTCTCTTACACTTTAATAAAATTTTATTGCTCAAAACCTCTGGGCGATCAAGCCTCAACACTGGCTATGGACTAAATTCCTCTTCTAAGGAGGCCAAGAATCCCAGCGTCTTTCATGGCTCATCAACAACTTTCACTTCATCTTTGTAAAGTTTTAGTAGTTTGCTTATCATGTACATCACATTATGGGTTAACATTTATTCAATTATAGAAATGCTTTCTTTCCCTTATGTCTTTGTGGAGAGGATTTTCTAGGTTGTTAAGAAAGTCTGAATTTTGTTTCATCTACTTTACTACAGAAGAAATTATTTTTCTTATGCATCTGCTTTCTGGGTTCAGGAGACCTGATTAGTGGGATGAACAATGAGAGACAGATGAATACACAAGTGGAAAGGAGAAAAGCAATATTATGGAATTGTATTCTCCCAAAATTTGTATGTTGAAGACCTAAATCTATGTACTTTATATATAGTCAAAATGAGAGCAAACTGCCATTTCGTTTTGACCCTATTTGGAAATTGGACCTCTAAATAGGTAGTTGGGTTAATATGACTAGCTCTTTATAAGAAAAGGATATCAGTCCTAGACACCACAGAGCCATTACTAGTGAAGATAAAACCAGAATATGGCCAGTCACAATCCATAAGAAAATATATTTGCTGACCTTTTGATTACTGACTTGATGCCCAGAAGTTTTAGGGAATATTTACTTAAGCTACCTGGGGACACCTTGTTATGGCAACCCTAGAAAAGCAATACACCCACTTTCTCTTGAAAAGGGGCTTTGTATTTCTAATGAGCCCTCCTTTTCTTTTAAGTTTCTTTAAAGGGAACTGATTCTCACAGATTGCTATTGATCCATAAGAGTTTCCACTGTTTATTAGAAATTCAATGGGTGAGAACATATTTCTAATCCATGGGTAAATTAATCTAGGAAATATTAGAATGACCATAATTTACAGGAAGCAGTACAAGAAACTAAGTGTATCAAGAAGAAAGCCTGACTTGGTAAAAAGATACAATTCTCTCCTTTTATTATTACCATAGATGTCTTTCTAAATCCCTATGAGGCAAGTGATAAAGGCATTGCTGCCTATTGCTTTAGTGATGTCACAGTGTGGTGATATCATGGCACCCATGCCCCTCTAAAGTTCCCGTAACCAAGACACTAGTCTGCAGTAGCCGTGGGGAAGGCTAGAGGATCACAAATCTTCCAAACCACTGGAGCTATGTGGGCCTTTCCCCCAGAGTTTAATATGCCTACTGGTGGTACCTATTCTACAGCAGAATCTGTAGCCTAAGGC
>NW_011490502.1:12106-13796 GCF_000754665.1 Bison bison bison | reverse complement strand
GATGAACAGCAAAGCCACAGCTCCAGGCAACCTTACCATTAACACCAAAAGCCATGCCATAGGCATGTTACAAGTACTAGTAAACATTTCATACTTTAAGTCATCTACCACCCTGAGAAATTATGTCAACAAGATCTCTCAATATTCTATCTTAGCTAAACCTAAAAGACAGACTCTGTACTGCAGCACATCAGGACAAAGACATGATTAACTGAGAATATTTAATGGTAACAGTATTTAGTACAGGATATTGTGGAGACACATTTTACCATTATGACACTTCTCTCACTTTTTGAACTGTACTAATTGTGGTAAATGACTTCCTGTCACTAAATGACCCATTTAATAATAACTCCTCCTGCATACTAGAGGCTTTCAAGAAAATAAGTAATATACAATGCAAAAGCATAGGGAAGCCAAGCTTCTGAGGAGTGTCTGAAATAAAGAAAGGCCATAGGAAAATAGGCTATAAGCTGGCTGGTTGACAAGGTAGCATAGGGGAAGTTCTGATGGTAAATCAGAAACCCTTGTAAATATTTCATTTTTCATAGATATCAATAAGGCCCTATTTCTCCCAGCATGTTCTCATTATGTCTCTCCCCTCATTATATAAACTGCCTACAGGGGACGATCCTGCTTGATCTCAAGTCTAAAGCACATATTTTAACGTCTTCCTTTATGTCATGAAAGGATTACTGATGACTTCAATTGCTATCCCCATTTGCTTTATTATAGCAATCAACAGTCCAGCCCACTGCTTCTGACACCTTCAAATATGCCACTGTGGAGGCCATCCTTGCATCTTCCTACATCATCCACATCTTTCCTGAGCATCCAGATACCTCCAACAGTACTTCTTATGTGTGTCTCACAAAGACACTTATGACCACTCACATGACCTCTTATCAATCTTTTTAAAATATAAAATAGGCAAATATCTTAAAAGACTCTGAAAACCACTAATACCCTAGAATGGCTTCAGAAATGGGACACTCTTCCTTTTTAATATAATCTGGGGGAAAGACCTGTAGCTTGATGGGACAGAATATTAGCAAGATTCACGTCCTTTTTATGGAAAGAATTGTGGAATACAATGGAATATTTAACTTCTTTCAACCGTGAAATAAAAGCAGACATGACAGCATGGTAAAGACAGGAGAAGAGCCATGTTCCCTTGGGTGAGAAGTCTGTGGTTCTGTGATTCAATGTTAGTCTTGTTCAAGGGATAAATAGCCTGCTCCTAGATAAGGAACGGACATAGATGGGTCTCAAATTTATAATTTCCTCTCAGTTCTACAGACTTCCAATGCATTCCTTGCTGCTCTAGACAAGGGAAGTAAGTTATACGTTCCATCCAGTTACTCATTCATGTCCAACTCTTTGCTATGCCATGGACTGCAGGACGATAGGCTTTCCTGTCCATCACCAACGTCCAGAGCTACAATCATGTTCATCAAGTCAGTGTTGTCATTCAAACATTTCATCCTCTGTCATCCCCTTCTTCCCCTCCCTCAATCTTTTCCAGCATCAGGACCTTTTCCAATGCATCAGTTCTTCATATCAGGTGGCCAAAGTATTGGAATTTTACCTTCAGCATCAGTCCTTCCAATGAAAATTCAGGGCTGATTTCCTTTAGGATTGACTGGTTAGATCTCCTTGCAGTCCAAGGGAATCTCAAGGGTCTTCTCCA
>NW_011490502.1:9795-10280 GCF_000754665.1 Bison bison bison | reverse complement strand
TTTTTTGGCCCATTTTTTGATTGGGGCGCTTATTTTTCTGATATTGGCCTGTAGGAGTTGCTTCTATTTTTTTGAGATTCTTTGTCAGTTGCTTCATTTGCTCTTATTCTCTCCCATTCTGAAGGCTGCCTTTTCACCTTGCTTACAGTTTCCTTTGTAGTGAAAAAGCTTTTAATTTTAATTAGGTCCCACTTGTCTATTTCTGCTTTTATTTCCAGTATTCTGGGAGGTGGGTCATAGAGGATCCTGATGTAGTTTATCTCGGAGAGTGTTCTGCCTACGTTCTCCTCTAGGAGTTCTATACTTTCTGGTCTTATGTTTAGATCTTTAATTGATCTTGAGTTTATTTTTGTGTATATATGGTGTTAAAAAATGTTCTAGTTTCATTTTTTACAAGTGTATGGTGTTAGAAAATGTTATACTTACATTCGTTTACACGTGATTGTCTAATTTTCTGAGTACCACTTGTTAAAGAGATTGTCTTT
>NW_011490502.1:8073-9695 GCF_000754665.1 Bison bison bison | reverse complement strand
TTGGTAGCTTGATAGGGATTTCATTGAATCTATAGATTGCTTTGGGTGGTATACTCATTTTCACTATATTGATTGTTCTGATCCATGAACACAGTATATTTTTCCATCTATTAGCGTCTTCTTTGATTTCGTTCACCAGTGTTCTATAGTTTTCTACATATAGGTCTTTTGTTTCTTTAGGTAGATATACTCCTAAGGATTTTATTCTTTTTGTTGCAGTGCTGAATGGAATTATTTCCCTAATTTCTCTATTTTTTCATTATTAGTGTATAGAAATGCAAGAGATTTCTCTGCGTTGTTTTACATCCTGCAACTTTATTAGATTCATTGATCAGCTCTAGTAATTTTCTGGTGGAGTCTTTAGGATTTTCTATGTAGGGGATCATGTCATCTGCAAACAGTGAGAGTTTTACTTCTTCTTTTCCAATCTGGATTTATTTCTTTTTCTGTCCCTGACTATAGGGGAAATGCTTTCAATTTTTCACCACTGAGGATAGTGTTTCCTGTGGGTTTGTCATATATAGGTTTTATTACATTGAGGTATATTCCTTCTATTCCTGCCTTCTAGAGGATTTTTATCATAAATGGATGTTGAATTTTGTCTAAGGCTTTCTCTACATGTATTGAAATAATAATGGTGTTTATTTTTCAATTTGTTATTGTGGTGTATTACATTGATTGATTTGCAGATATTGAAAAATCCTTGCATCCCTGGGATAAAGCCCAGTTGGTCATGATGAATGATCTAATATGTTGCTGGATTCTCTTTGCTAGAATTCTGTTAAGGATTTTTGCTTATATGTTCATCAGTGATATTGGCCTGTAGTATTCTTTTTTTTTCTGTGGCATCTTTGTCAGGTTTTGGTATTAGGGTGATGGCAGCCTCATAGAATGAGTTTTGAAGTTTACCTTCCTCTGCAATTTTCTGGAAGAGTTTGCCTAGGATAGGCATTAGTTCTTCCATAAATTTTTGGTAGAATTCAGCTGTGAAGCCCTCTGGTCCTGGGCTTTTGTTTGCTGGAAGATTTCTGATAACACTTTCAATGTCCATTCTTGTGATGTGTCTGTTAAGATTTTCTATCTCTTCCTGATTTAGTTTTTGAAAGTTGTACTTTTCTAAGAATTTGTCCATTTCTTCCAAGTTGTCCATTTGATTGGCATATAGTTGCCGATAGTAGTCTCTTATGATCCCTTCCATTTCAGTGTTGTCTAAAGTAATCTCTCCATTTTCATTTCTAATCTTATTGATTTCTGTCTCTTTCCTTCTTGATAAGTCTGGCTAGTGGTTTGTCAGTATTATTTATCTTCTCAAAGAACCAGCATTTGGCTTTGTTGATTTTTGCTACAGTCTCTTTTGCTTCTTTTGCATTTATTTCTGCCCTAATTTTTAAGATTGCTTTCCTTCTACTAACCCTAGGGCTCTTCATTTATTCCTTTTCTAGTTGCTTTAGGTGTCAGATCAGTTCAGTTCAGTTCAGTCGCTCACTCGTGTCCAACTCTTTGCGACCCCGTGAATCGCAGCACGCCAGCCCTCCCTATCACCGACTTCAGGAGTTCACTTAAACTCACGTCCATCTAGTCGGTGATGCCATCCAGTCATCTCATCCTCTGTTGTCCCCTTC
>NW_011490502.1:7486-7608 GCF_000754665.1 Bison bison bison | reverse complement strand
CCCTCTCCAGCATGTATTGCTTGTAGACTTTTGGATAGTAGCCATTCTGACTGGGGTGAAATGTGGTTTTGATTTGCATTCTCTGATAATGAGTGATGTTGAACATCTGTTCATTTGTTTGT
>NW_011490502.1:4702-5443 GCF_000754665.1 Bison bison bison | reverse complement strand
AGCCTGTTTATTGAAATTCAGGACTATGTTCCTGTGTTACTGGAGAATTTGCATGGTATGTCTTGCTCTGGAACTTGTTGGCCTTGGGTGATGCTTCATTTCAAAGCAGGTATGGAGGTGTTTGATGAGCTCCTATCGATTAATGTTCCCTGGAGTCAGGAGTTCTCTGGTGTACCCAGGATTTGGATTGAAGTCTCCTCCCTCTGGTTTTCTGTCTTATTCTTACAGTAGCCTCAAGATTTCTCCTCTACACAGCACCAATGACAAACCATGTAGGTTAAAAATGAAACATTTTTCCACAGTGAGGGACACCCAGACAGGTTCACAGAGTTATATGGAGAAGTGAAGAGGGAGGAGGGAGATAGAGGTGACCAGGAGGAGAACAGAGGGAATCATAAGAGAGAGTAATCTAGCCAGTAATCACTTCCTAATGTGCTCTCCAAAGTCTGGACTGCTCAGAGACGTTCATGGATGTATACACAGAAGAGAAGAAGGAGGAAGGAGAGAGAAGGGGCCAGGAGCATAAAGGGGGAAATCAAAAGGAGACATATCCAGCCAGTAATCAGTTCTCAAATTGTTCTACACAGCCCAGAACACAGAAAGAGATTCACAGAGTTGGATATGAGAGGGTAACAGGCAGGAAGGCCTGGGGTCTCCAAACGGAGGAAATAGCCTGCAATTGTCAGACATTTTTTCTCTCTCTTAAGTGGCAGGAATAAACAAACTATATATATATATATT
>NW_011490502.1:3897-4602 GCF_000754665.1 Bison bison bison | reverse complement strand
AAATTTAAAAGGAGGTTTCTCTTAAAATACTGTTGCCATAATGACGCCTGGTTTCACCTAAAGTTAACTATTCTCAAATCTTGAGATAACCAATGCATTTTTCTTATAGAAATGTTTATCTGAAGCTATGCTAATGTGTTATGCATTTACCGCAAACTGTCTTCAAGTCAGTTATGCCAAATGGCTCAGAACTTACTTGAAAAGCCAGTATGTTATACTCAGATATCGTTCCCCTAATCCATGTAAACAAAATTATGTGTACGGTGATCTGCCCTTCTTCAAAATTCAAGTTAATCATTTTATGGCCCAGGATGAACCATTTGGTGCCAAGATTATCCCAAAAGGAATCTTATGGGTGAGAAGCCTGGTGCCATTCTAAGTTTTAAGACATTCCTTTATTAACAGACTGCTAGTGACTATATAGGGGCTTCAGATGGTTAAGTGTCTGTCTACAATGTGGGAGAACTGGGTTTGATTCCTGGGTAGGGAATATCCCCTGGAGAAGGAAACGGCAATCCACTCCAGAACTATTGCCTGGAAAATCCCACAGACAGAGGAGCCTGGTAGGCTACAGTCCATGGGGTCGCAAAGAGTTGGACATGACTTCACTTTCACTTTCAGTGACTATATAACATCCAGCTGAAGACTAGCAGAGGGGTACTCTTTCTGCCCCCTTCTGATGCCTTTGCCAGAAGCTTTTTCTAT
>NW_011490502.1:0-362 GCF_000754665.1 Bison bison bison | reverse complement strand
CTTTTGTCCATGGAATTTTCCAGGCAACAAAACTGGTGTGAATTGCCGTTTCCTACTCCAGTAAGTTAAATTTGTAGAGTTGAAGAAAAGATTTATCCATGTATTTTCTTGAATCTCTTTGAAGATGAAGCAAACTAAATAAGCCCTTTGCTACAGAGAGTCTGAAATTCCAAAGTTGCACTTGTGAATTTGGCATGTTTGTAATATTGTGGACTGGGTTGGGTCAAGGCATAGAAATTAAAGAAAAAGGTTAAACTCTAAAAATCTAGCCTTCCTCAAAATTCAGTGATGTCCATTTTGTTTCTAAACCAAATGACAACAGAAGAGCCTTTTTTTTTTTAATTTTATTTTTTTTTTTTTTT
>NW_011490501.1:16255-17122 GCF_000754665.1 Bison bison bison | reverse complement strand
AGCAAATGAAACATACAATAAAAGGAATCAATAGTAGATTATATGACAATGATACAGAGGACCAGATCAGTGACTTGAAAAACAAAGTAGTGGAAATCACTGAAGCAGAACAGAAAAAAGAAAAAAAAAAAAAACATAAAAAATGAGGAGAGAAGCACAAGTTCAAGATGGCAGATTTGAAGGACGTGGGCTTAACCCTTTCTGCAGAAACACCAAAATCACAATTAACTGCTGAACAATCATTGACAGGTAAACACCGGAACCTGCCAAAAAAAAAAAGATACCCTAAAATCAAAGACAAAGAAGAAGCCCCAGTGAGATGGTAGGAGGGGAGAAACTGATAAGATCAAATTCCATACCTGCTGGGAGTCTGACCCACAGACTAGAGAGCAATTGTATCACAGAGGCCCTGCCACAGGAATGAAAGTCCTGAGTCCATGTCAGGCTTCCCAGTTGGGGTTCTGGCAATGGGAGGAGGAGCCCACAAAGAATCTGGCTTTAAAGCCAATGGTGTTTGATCACAAGAAATCATAACAGACTGAATATTAATATCCATAATATGTGTGCTTAGTTGCTCAGTCTTGTCCAACTCTTTGTGACCCCATGGACTGTAGCAAGCCAATATTTCCTGTCCATCACCAAATCTCAGAACTTGCTCAAACTCATGTCCAATGACTCAGTGATGCCATCCAACCATCTAATCCTCCATTGTACATTTCTGCTCCTGCCTTCAATCTTTCCCAGAATCAGGGTCTTTTCCAGTGAGTCTCTTCTTCAAATCAGGTGGCCAAAGTACTGGAGCTTCAGTTTCAGCATCATTCCTTTCAATGAATATTAAGGACTGATTTCCTTTAGGGTTGATTGGTT
>NW_011490501.1:11510-13152 GCF_000754665.1 Bison bison bison | reverse complement strand
GATGAGAAGGGGAAGAAAAGAGGATGAGATGGTTGGATGGCATCACTGACTCAATGGACATGCATTTGGGTAAGCTCTGGGAGTTGGTGATGGACAGGGAAGACTGGTGTGCTGCAGTCCTTGGGGTCACAATGAGTCGGACACAACTGAGCGACTGAACTGAACTGAGCTGAATGGTCTAGTGATTTTCCTTGCTTTCTTCAATTTAAGTCTGAATTTGGCAATAAGGAGTTCATGATCTGAGCCACATTCACCACCCAGTCTTGCCTTTGCTGACTGTGTAGAGCGTCTCCATCTTTGGTTGCAAAGAATATAATTAATCTGATTTCATTATTGACTATCTGGTGATATCCATGTGTAGAGTCATCTCTTGTGTTGTTGGAAGAGGGGGTTTCCTATGACCAGTGCATTCTTTTGGCAAAACTCTGTTAGCCTTTGCCCTGCTTCATTCTGTAGTCCAAGGCCAAACTTGCCTGTTACTCCAGGTATATGTTAACATCCTACTCTTTAATTCCAGTCCCTTATGATGAAAAGGACAGCTTTTTGGGTGTTAGTTCTAGAAGGTCTTGTAGATTTCCATAGAACCGTTCAGCCTTAGTTTCTTCAGCATTACTAGTCGGAGCATAGACCCAGATAACTGTGATATTGAATGGTTTGCCTTGAAAATGAACAGAGATCATTCTGTCATTTTTGAGATTGCACACAAGTGCTGCATTTCAGACTGTTTTGTTAACTATGAGGGCTACTCCATTTCTTCTAAGGCATTCTTGCCCACAGTAGTAGATATAATGGTCATTTGAATTAAATTCTTCCATTCCAGTCCATTTTAGTTCACTGATTCCTAAAATGTCAATGTTCACTCTTGCCATCTCCTGTTTGACCACTTCCAATTTACCTTGATTCATGGACCTACCATTCCATGTTCCTATGCAATGTTGTTCCTTATAGCATTGAACTTTACTTCCATCACTAGTCACATCCACAACTGGGTGTTGTTTTCACTTTGGCTCTGTCTCTTCATTCTTTCTGGAGCTATTTCTCCACTCTTCTCCAGTAGCATATTGGGCACCTAGTGATCTGAGGACTTCATCTTTCAGTGCCATATCTTTGTGCCTTTTCATACTGTTCATGGGGTTCTCAAGGCAAGAATACTGAAGTGGTTTGCCAGTCCCTTCTCCAGTGGATCATGTTTTATGAGAACTCTCCACCATAACCCATCCATCTTGGGTGGCCCTACACAGCATGGCTCATAGTTTCATTGAGTTAGACAAGGCTGTGGTCCATGTGATCAGTTTGGTTAGTTTTGTCTGATTGTGGTTTTCATTCTGTCTGCCCTCTGATGGATAAGGATAAGAGGCTTATGGGAGTTTCCTGATGGTAGAGAATGACTGTGGGGGGAAACTGGGTCTTGTTCTGATGGGCAGGGCCATGCTCAGTAAATCTTTCATCCAAGTTTTTGTTGATGAGTGGGCCTGTGTTCTCTCCCTGTTGTTTGGCCTGAGGTCAAACTATGGTAGGGTTATTGAAAGTAATGGCACCTTCTTTTAAAAAGTCTATTTCCCCAGTTCTGTGGAAGTTCTATAAACAAATCCTACTAGCCTTCAAAGTCACATTCCCTGGGGGTTCTCAGTCCCTCTCCCAG
>NW_011490501.1:9959-11410 GCF_000754665.1 Bison bison bison | reverse complement strand
AGCTCAGTCGTGTCCGACTCCCTGTGACCCCATGAATTGCAGCACACCAGGCCTCCCTGTCCATTACCAACTCCCAGAGTCCACCCAAACCCATGTCACACATTTAGAAATGTATTTCACAGATACAATGACATTTGTAAAAAATGGACAAATGGTTCATGTGTGAAGCTACTCATTATAGTACTATTTGTAATAGAAAAAAATTCCATCAGGAGGAGACTGGTTGAATAAACTATGGAAGATAAACAACAGAGTATCTTGCAGGTATAGAAAGGAATGAGGATAATCTATATAGAGTGCAATGAAATGATCTCCTAGACATATTGTTAAATGAAAAAGAAAATCAAGGTCGAGAAAAGCAAGCTACCATTTACCTAAATATGAAAGAGTAAAGTTGGTCCAAGTACACACACATACATATGTGCTTATATTACAAAAAGAAACAATAGAAGGATAAACCATAAAACAAAAATTAAAACAATAATGGAGAGGAGGGGACATACCTAAAAGAAGAAGGAAGGAATACGTTGGATGGGACAAGCATAGAACTGAGAATTTGGGAATATGCATTGTTTTATAGATTAGGCTTTTATTTTTTTTAATTTTATTTTATTTTTAAACTTTACAATATTGTATTGGTTTTACACAATGATATAACAAGATTAAATTGAAAATAAACCAATTGTTTAAAATTTAAATGAAACAAGTCAACCTAAAATGAAAGAGAGAGAGAGAGAGAAAGAAGAAGATGATGAAGAAGAAAAAGAAGAAACTGAAGGGGAAGAAGAAAGGTGAGGGGAGGGGAGAAGAAAGAAGGGAAAGGAAAGAGAAGAGGAAGGGAGAGGAATGAGGATGTGTGTGTGTGTGTGTATAATGCTATAATCATGACTGAAACATAGTAAGTCTTTAATATACATTAGGTATTGTTCTTATCGGAGGCATTTCTTTATCATGAGCACTGGAATAAAAAGACCTGGACCTCACTCCTCCGTTGTTCACTTGCTAGACAAGGGAATGATGAGACCTAGCTAGCTAGTATTTATTGGGAATCAACCATGTGTCAGTCATGCCTCTTTATTTTATTCATAAATTCAAACAATATTTAATGAGCAACTACTCTGTGTAATGATGCTATTCTAGATGTTGTGACTAAAATGAATCAATCAGAAAAATTCCTGTATAACAATCCCAAGTTGTACACTCTCATCTATGTTTCACAAATAAGCAGGGTTGAGGTACAGTGGTGTATCACAACAAGTGACCCATCCTGGGAAAACTCTTCCATAATCAGAGATACTAGGCTGCAGTGGGTGCAACATGGTCAGTTGTTCAGTCGTGTCCAACTCTTAGTGGCCCCATGGACTGTAGCCTGCCAGGCTCCTCTGTCCATGGGATTTCCCAGGCAAGAATACTGGAGTGGGTTGCCATTTCCTTCTCCAGGGCATCTTCCC
>NW_011490501.1:4202-8198 GCF_000754665.1 Bison bison bison | reverse complement strand
ATCTTTCAGGATTTGAAATAGCTCCACTGGAATTCCATCACCTCCACTAGCTTTGTTCATACTGATGCTTTCTAAGGCCCACTTGGCTTCAAATTCCAGGATGTCTGGCTCTAGGTCAGTGATCACACCATCGTGATTACGTGGGTCGTGAAGCTCTTTTTTGTACTGCTCTTCTGTGTATTCTTGCTACCTCTTCTTAATATCTTCTGCTTCTGTTAGGTCCATACCATTTCTGTTCCTTATCGAGCCCATCTTTGCATGAAATGTTCCCTTGGTATCTCTAATTTTCTTGAAGAGATCTCTAGTCTTTCCCATTCTGTTGTTTTCCTCTATTTCTTTGCATTGATCACTGAGGAAGGCTTTCTTATGTCTTCTTGCTATTCTTTGGAAATCTGCATTCAGATGCTTATATCTTTCCTTTTCTCCTTTGCTTTTCACAGCTATGAAATGTGATGGTATCCTACCTCAAAAAGTGCACTGGTCTGGGAGTGTCCTTTCCTTTCCTCCACAACTCAGAGACTTCTTTCCTTTAATCTAGATGCATCAGAGACCTGGCTCAATCCCTTACATCCCCTAGACAGGATCAGGTAAGAGTATTGAGAGCCAGAGAAGAACTAGATAAATCACACAGACCAAAATCACAACCACAAAGACTCTGAAATTTAAATTATTAGAACCAGACTCACAAAAGTAGACTACGATCTGTGTGATAAACACAAACAGGTAACTGTCTGCTAAAATAAAAGATTTAAATAGAACTCTGAATCTCCTAATTGAGAAAATGTCCAAAATGTGAAAGAAAAATCTCCTGTCAAAACAAGAATCAGGGAAATGCAATGTGAATAAGAAATGGCAATCACTGACACCAATACTTAGATGAAACAGATGTTGGAATAACCTGGCAAGGATTTTAAGGCAGGCATCAACAAGCAATCACAAATTATACTGAGAGAAAAGAAAAATTAGAAAATCACAGCAAAGAAATAGGAATTATAAAAATATGTAATTTTACATAGAAATTCTAAAAATAAAAACAGAAATAAATCTCACTATATGAAGTCAGTAGTAGTGAGGAGATGGCAGATAATAGAATCACTGAACTTGAGGACAGAAAAACAGAATGTATGCAATCATGGACCTGTGGGACAACAATGAAAGTTCAAACAATTATATTATCAGAATTTCATGAAAATAAAAGTAAAATATGTGACTGAAAATATTTTCAAAGAAATAAATGTTAATACTTCACAAATTTGGCAAAACAGCTACTGATTCAAGAGGATGAGAAATTCCTAAATAGAGTAAGTTTAGAGAAATGCAAACCAAAACATATTGTAATGAAATTTCTAAAGACTAAGAAAAAATCTTAGAAGTAGCTAGAAATAAATGACACCAACTAAAGACAATACCAATAGAAATGACAGGGGTTTTCTACTTGAAGTTATGCAGGCTTCAATGAAGAGGTCAATGTTTCTCAAGTGCTGAAAGAAAAAAAAAACTGTCATAAGTGCAAATTCTGTATTCAGTGAAAGTATCCTTCAGGAATTAAGAGGAAATAAAGATATTCTGAGGCAAAGGAAAACTAAAAGAATGTGTTTCTAGTAGATCTATTCTTAAAGAATGGATAAATTGAGTTCTTCAAAGAGAAATAAAAATTCAAACAGAAAATAAATGATTAAATTATAGAAGAAGAAATTCTGGAGCATCAAGAAGAAAATAAGAAACATTGAAAGAGCAAAAATATGGGTATATACAATCAACTGTCCTCATGAGTTTTATAAATTGTGTTTATTGGTTAAAAGAAAAATCTCAAAATTATCTGATACTCATAGCAATGATATTTGTAAGTGAGAAAGTAAAGGAACCTAAGTAGAATGAATGTTTCCATACTGTATTCAAAAAATGATAAAATGTTGATACCAGTGGAGAATGTTAATTCACATGTGTATAATACAGTAAATCCACTCTAAGTCCACTATATACAAATGAATTCCATTCTGAGAGCATGTTCATTAAGTCCAATTTGTTTGTAAGTCCAACAAAGTTAGCATAGGTACCCAGTTGGCTATACAGTAGTGTACTGTCATAGGTTTATAATACTTTTCACACAAATAATACATAAAAACAAAAAATAAAGAGAACATTTTAAATCTTACTGTATATAACCTTGAAAAGTACATTAGTACAGTGCAACAGCTGGCACACAGGTGTTGGCATCTATTGAATGGGCAAGATTTAATGACTGGAGAGGGAGAGGAGGTGGGAGATGGTAGAGATGAAGGATTGTCAACAATAGGAGATGGAGGGCAAGCTGCAATTTCACTCACATCTGACACTGATGGAACACATACTTGTATCTTTGAAAATTCACAACTTGAAGGTTCAAATGTAGGGGACTTAGTATACCCATAATGATGTCAAGGAAAACTATACAAAATTATCACAAATAAATCAAGATGGAATCCTAAAAATTTGTTCAAGTAATCCACAGGGAAGCAAGGAATGATGCATGGAAGAACAAGAAACATAAAAAACAAATGGATAAAATGGCATACTTAGGGTCTAACATATCAACAGTTACTGTAAATATAAAAAAATTAGTACACCAATTAAGAGCTGAGATTGGCACAGTGTATACAATAAACACTATCAAATTGCCCTCAGTAAGAATTTCAGGGATGGCTTCAAGATGGTGGAGGAATAGAATGGGGAGAGCATCTTCTCCCCTACAAAAGATCACCTCTCCCACATCAAAAGATCATCTCCATGTGGAACAATTACACCCAACAACTTCTGAACACTGGCAGAGGACCCCAGATGTCCAGAATGGCAAAACAATCTCCTCAGAATGAAGGGTTATGTCTTCTGTGCTGTGTAGCCTGAGAAGTCTTGATGCCACTGTAAGAGGTTAGGCCTGAACCCCAGAGGCAGTAGACTCAACTCCAGTTCTTTGAACCATCAGAGAACCCCCAAAGCCATGGAACATTAATAGATGAGAGCCCACCCAAAGGCCTCCATACCTACACTGAGACAAAACTCCACCAAGAGCCAGCAAGCTCCCAGTGCAGCGTGCCCCATTCCAATCCTCCAGCAAAACAGGAACACAATGCTGAATATTAGCAGACAGGGTGCCCAAAGCCATAGCAAACCCATAGACACCCCAAAACTCACTACTGGACACTGCAAAGCCCTCCAGAGAGAAGATATCCAGTTCTATCCAACAGAACACTGGCACAAGTCCCCCCACCCATGAAACTTTCACAAGGCACTGGTCCAACCCCACCCATGGGCAGCAGACTCCACAATTAGGAGAAACTACCACCCTCCAGCCTGCAGAAAGGAGAACCTAAACACAGAAAACTAAACAAAGTGAAAAGACAGAGAAATACACAGCAGATGAAGGAACACGGAAAAAACTCAGAAGATCAAACAAATGAGGAGGAGATAAGGAATCTATCTGAAAAATAATTCAGAATAATGATAGGAAAGATGATCCAAAATCTTGACAACAAAATAGAGGCATGGATAAATAGTTGGAGGCATGGATTGAGAACATACAAGAAATGTTTAACAAGGACCTAGAAGAATTAATGAAAAAACAGTCAACAATGCAATAACTAAGTTTAAAAATACAGTGGAGGGAACCAACAGTAGAGTAATTAAGGCAGAAGAATGGATAAGAGAACTGGAAGACAGAATGGTGAAAATAAATGAAGCAGAGAGGAATAAAGAAAAAAGAATAAAAAGAAATGAAGATAACATAAGAGACCACTGAAACACCATTAAGCACCCCAACTTTTGAATCATAGATGTCCCAGAAGAAGAAGATAAAAGGAAAGGGCATGAGAAAATATATGAGATTATAACTGAAAACTTCCCTAAAATAGGGAAGAAATACCCATCCCAAAAGCCCAGAAAGTCCCAGGCAGGATAAGCTAAAGGAGAAACATGTCAAATACATATTAATCAAACTAACAAAAATTAAAAACAAATATT
>NW_011490501.1:2652-3114 GCF_000754665.1 Bison bison bison | reverse complement strand
CACAAGAAAAAAAAACTATAAAAAACACAAACACATGGAAGATAAACAACACAGTTCTGAAGATCACTGAAGATATGAGAAAGTAAATCAAAATATGCATAGAAACAAGTGAAAATGAAAACACAACTACTCAAAACCTACAAGATGCACTAAAAGCAGTGCTAACAAGGAAGTTCTTAGCAATACAAGCTTACCTCAAGAAGCAAGAGATACATAAAGTAAACAACCTAACATTACACCTAAAGCAACTAGAGAAAGAAAAACAAAAACAAAAAACCAAAGTTACTAGAATGAAAGAAATCAGAAAGATCAGAGCAGAAATAACTGAAAAAGAAATGAAGGCAGCTATAGCAAAGATCAACAAAACTAAAAGCTGGTTCTTTAAGAAGATAAACAAAATAGACAAACCATTAGCCAAACTCATCAAGAAAAAACATGGAGAAGACTCAAATCAATAAAATT
>NW_011490501.1:0-467 GCF_000754665.1 Bison bison bison | reverse complement strand
AAATAGCACTGAAATATACACATTACCAAATGTGAAATAGATAGCCAAGGGGAGTTTCATCTATGATGCAGGGGATCCAAAGCTGGTGCTTTGTAACAACCTGAAGAGGGGTGGGTAGGGAAGCAGTTGGAAGAGGGGTTCAGGAGGGCAACGATACACATATGCCTATGGCAAATTCATGCTGATGTATGACAGAGGCCATTACAACATTATAAACTAATTATCCTACAATTAAAATAAATTAATTAATTTTAAAAATAATTTCTTAAATAGGAGTTTCATTTCTTAAGAAATTAGAAAGGAAGAAAGTATCATGAAAAATTTATATTGAAAATTTTGTTTCCTAATGGGGAAACAAAGAAAATATGTTCAAATGATCATGTCCCCCCAAATTCTTTTCCTGCTAACTAGTTTTATAACAAGAAAAATATTGATGTTCTTAATTAATTTTACCAAGCTAACACAGT
>NW_011490500.1:4747-5474 GCF_000754665.1 Bison bison bison | reverse complement strand
CGAACCTGGACTGGCGACTCGTTTCATACATGATATTATACATGTTTCAATGCTATTCTCCCAAATCTCCCCACCCTCTCCCTCTCCCACAGAGTCCAGAGTCTTGTCCATGTTTATTTAACCTTGAAAATATTTAAAGTCGTTGTCTAGTGAGTCAAATGTCTGGGTTAGTCAGAAATGTCTGGTTAGTCAGAAAATTTCTATCAACCTATTTTTTTTTTCCTGTAGATGTATCATACATTCCTATTTCTTTGCATGTCTCATAATTTTCTGTTGAAAGTGTATATTTAACTATTATGGTTACGTTCAGCTTCCCAGGTGACCCAGAGTGGTAAAGAACCCACTTGCTAATACAGGAGACATAATGAGACTCAAGATCAATGCCTGAGTTGAGAAGATCCCCTGGAGGAGAGTACAGCAACCCATTGCAGTATTCTTGCCTGGAGAACCCCATGGACAGAGGTACCTGTCAGTCCATGGAGTCACAAAAGAGTCAGACACGACTGAAACCACTTATCAAACATGGTAACTGAAAATCAGATTTACCCTCCTCCTCAGGGCTTACTGCTCTTGTGTTTATTTATTTGCTTTTTTTTTTTTTTGGCTTGGGCTGCAGTTGTACCTTTCCTCAGCGACTATTACAATTTATTTTTTTCTAAGATTGTGGGTTTTTTTTTTGTTGTTGTTGTCATGAATGGTCATAGAAGTCTCTGTTCTATTTTGTCAG
>NW_011490500.1:0-674 GCF_000754665.1 Bison bison bison | reverse complement strand
GCTGTACATTTGGTTTTCTGATCTTTATCATTGTCGAAAGAAATTTCTTGTACCACAGCCTATATATACTCACAGAAAAATCATTAAAGGGCCTTTGCTCCATCAAAGTTTGGGTCCCCATGTCTTTCTTTCTTTCTCTCTCACTCTCTCTCCCCCTCCCTCCGGCTCTCTCTTTCACTTTCTTATCTTTGACTCCAGACCACCAGGTCCCAGTCCATTAAAGGACCCCAACAAGTGGCACTCCAAAACAGGGACCCTGGTATACATGGCACTTCGGATGGAGGGACTCAGGACCTATTGAGGTCGGTAAGTACTAAGACATGGATGATACGGCTGGAAAGCCCCATCATTTCTCTCTTAACTTCACCATTTTTTTAAAGCTCAGGGACTTTTGGTTTAGCACCAATGAATAGAGCCTTGCTTTCAAACAATGGTTAAATGTAATCCTTGGTTCCCTGATAAGTGCAGTTTTGATTTAGAAACTTGGCACCAGGTCAAAGAAAATGTTGAATGAGCCACCAAACAAGGAAAAAATATTCCAGTTGATTTCTAGCCCTCACGATACTCAACAACAGACAGAACACTTACTGCATGAATATGAATTAGATGATAAAACTTTACAAAAGGCCCAATTAGAATAACATAAAATATTTCAAAATTTTCTTACTAGCCCT
>NW_011490499.1:4486-5025 GCF_000754665.1 Bison bison bison | reverse complement strand
CATGGCATGGGCTCGCTGGGACAGGCTGAGAGAGTATCCTGCCAGTGCTGGGACACTGGCTCCTGGCAGGCTGGCGGAGACTTGGCACCACTGCCCAAAAAGGTTATTCCCTGGCCACGCAGACCCCTCAGTAGAGTATCAGGGCCCTCTCCCAGGACCCAGCAAAGTCCTCTGAGCATGTGGAAGTGGGGGGTGCGGCCGGGGGCTATTGGGTGTCTCCTTTTGCCCATTTACGGTCCACATGGAGTGGAACATCTGCAAGACGGCCCCGGGGTGGATGGTGGGGGTGAGATGGGGAGAGGATCGCCCAGCTACAGGAGCTTCTTGGGGAGGCTCGGCTGATGACAAGTTGCCAGACACCCTGCAGTTTTATTCATTCCTCCTTAGGGAGTTATGAGTTTTCTTCCAGGACTTCTGGAATGTTCTCTAGCCGCACTAGAAAGGGAAAGGAAACACAGCCCGTAGTCCCTTCTGCCCACCCACACACATTCCCCACGTGCCCAGATTGATTGCCTATCAGGGCACGTGGGGAATGTGTG
>NW_011490499.1:0-440 GCF_000754665.1 Bison bison bison | reverse complement strand
GTTTTTTTTTTTTTTTTCTTTTCAAGATGACAGAGAATAAAAATACTGGTTCACCAGCTTATTAAAAACTTAATCCAGCGACTCCTGACCTTCTCTTTGTGAGGCGACGTATGTTTGTGCATGTGTATACATGGCGGGCTGCTGGCTTCAGCGAGGGCTGGAGCGAGGGGTCTCTTCCATGGGGTTTCTTGGCCTGTGAACTAGTTTCCCATGGGAAGGAACAGGGATCCTGCTGCCTGAGTTATTTAAATCTTGGAGTCTTCCTCCTTTTCCAAAGCTCTGGGAGTGTCTCCATGGCCACAGCTGTTGCGGACACTCAGCCCAGCGGCCTGGCTTTGGGGTGGTTGAGATAGGCCTGCGTGAATCTGCGATTTGTTTCCTGCAGAACCCCCACTGGCCACCTTGAACAAGTACTCCAGATTTCTAGAACAAGCCCTCAG
>NW_011490498.1:23121-23769 GCF_000754665.1 Bison bison bison | reverse complement strand
TATCCTTCTGGCCACCTCTGTCTCCTTCCTCCCTCTTCTCTTCTCTGTATAACTCTGTGAACATCTCTGAGAGGTCCAGACTGTGGAGCGCACATAAGGAAGTGATTACTGGCTAGCTTGCTCTCTCCTCTTTTGATTCCACCTCATCTCATCCTGGTCACCTCTATCTCCCACCTTCCTCTTCTCTTCTCTGTGTAACACTGTGAACCTCTCTGGGTGTCCCTCACTGTGGAGAAACTTTTCATCTGTAACCTAGATGTTTTATCATCGGTGCTGTATAGATAGAGAAGTCTTGAGGCTACTGTAAAAATAAGACTGAAAACCAGAAGTAGGAGGCTTAAGTCCAAATCCTGAGAACACCAGAGAACTCCTGACTCCAGGGAACATTAATCAACAGGAGCTCATCCAACGCCTCCATACCTACACTGAAACCAAGCACCACCCAAGAGCTAACAAGTTCCAGAACAAGATACCACATAAATTCTCCAGCAACACAGGAACATAGCCCTGAGCTTCAATATACAGGCTACCCAAAGTCACTCCAAACCCATTGACAACTCATAACTCATTACTGGACACTTCATTGCACTCCAGAGAATAAGTCCAGCCCCACCCACCAGAACACCAACACAAGCTTCTCTAACCAGG
>NW_011490498.1:22194-22941 GCF_000754665.1 Bison bison bison | reverse complement strand
TAACAAGGACCTAGAAGAAATAAAAAAGAGTCAATATATAATGAATAATGCAATAAATGATATCAAAAACACTCTGAAGGGAACAAATAGTAGAATAATGGAGGAAGAAGATAGGATTAGTGAGGTAGAAGATAGAATGGTAGAAATAAATGAATCAAAGAGAAAAAAAGAAAAATGAATTAAAAGAAATGAGGACAATCTCAGAGACCTCTGGGACAACGTTAAATGCCCCAACATTCGAATCATAGGAGTCTCAGAAGAAGACAAAAAGAAAGATCATGAGAAAATACTTGAGGAGATAATAGTTGAAAACTTCCCTAAAATGGGGAAGGAAATTATCACCCAAGTCAAGAAACTCAGAGAGTCCCAAACAGGAAAAACCCAAGGTGAAACACCCCAAAGCACATATTAATCAAATTAACAAAGATCAAACACAAAGAACAAATATTAAAAGCAGAAAGGGAAAAATAACAAATAACACACAAGGGGATTCCCATAAGGATAACAGCTGGCCTTTCAATAAAAACTCTTCAGGCCAGGAGGGAACGGCAGGACATACTTAAAGTGATGAAAGAAAATAGCCTACAGCCCTGATTACTGTACCCAGCAAGGATCTCATTCAAATATGAAGGAGAAATCAAAAGCTTTACAGACAAGCAAAAGCTGAGAGAATTCAGCACCACCAAACCAGCTCTCCAACAAATGCTAAAGGATCTTCTCTAGACAGGAAACACAAAAAGGGTGTAT
>NW_011490498.1:21630-22094 GCF_000754665.1 Bison bison bison | reverse complement strand
GACCCCTGTATATGTTGTCTATAAGAGACCCACCTCAAAACAAGGGACACATACAGACTGAAAATGAAGGGCTGGAAAAAGATATTTCATGCAAATTGAGACCAAAAGAAAGCAGGAGTAGCAATACTCATATCAGATAAAATAGACTTTAAAACAAAGGCCGTGAAAAGAGACAAAGAAGGACACTACATAATCAAAGGATCAATCCAAGAAGAAAATATAACAATTATAAATATATACGCACCCAACATAGGAGCACTGCAATAGGTAAGGTAAATGCTACCAAGTATGAAAGGGGAAATTAACAAAAGCACAATAATAGTGGGAGACTTTAATACCCCGCTCACACCTATGGATAGATCAACTAAACAGAAAATTATCAAGGAAACACAAATTTTAAGTGATACAATAGACCAGTTAGACCTAATTGATATCTATAGGACATTTCACCCCAAAACAATGAA
>NW_011490498.1:16857-19038 GCF_000754665.1 Bison bison bison | reverse complement strand
AACACATGAAAAGATGCTCAACATCACTCATTATCAGAGAAATGCACATCAAAACCACAATGAGGTACCATTTCACGCCAGTCAGAATGGCTGCTATCCAAAAGTCTACAAGCAATAAATGCTGGAGAGGGTGTGGAGAAAAGGGAACCCTCTTACACTGTACACTCAGCAGACGAATGGGTATTGTCCATTACTCCAGAGTCCAATACTCCATTGTGTATATGTACCACAGCTTTCTTATCCATTCGTCTGCTGATGGACATCTAGGTTGCTTCCATGTCCTGGCTATTATAAACAGTGCTGCGATGAACACTGGAGTACACATGTCTCTTTCAATTCTGGTTTCATCAGTGTGTATGCCCAGCAGTGGGATTGCTGGGTCATATGGCAGTTCTATTTCCAGTTTTTTAAGGAATTTCCACACTGTTCTCCATAGTGGCTGTACTAGTTTGGAGGGTGTACACCGGTGCACTTTGATGACCCAAAGGGATGGTTTGGGGAGGGAGGTGGGAAGGGGGTTCAGGATGGGGTACACGTGTACACCCATGGCAGATTCATGTTGATGTATGGCAAAACCAATACAATATTATAAAGTAATTAGCCTCCAATTAAAATAAATAAATCTATATTTAAAAAAAACAAGTCAAAGATGACACAAATTGATGGAGACATATACCATATTCTTGGATAGAAAGAATCAATATTGTGAAAATGACTATACTACCCAAAGCAATGTATAGATTCAGTGCAATCTCTATCAAATTACCAGTGCCATTTTTCACAGAATTAAAACAAAAATTTTTACAATTTGCATGGAAACACAAAAGATCCTGAGTAGCCAAAGCAATTTTGAGAAAGAAAACTGGAGCTGGAGGAATCAGGTACCTTGATTTCTGACTATACTACAAAGCTACAGTAATCAAGACAGTATGGTACAGGCACAAAAACAGAAGTATAGATCAAAGGAACAGGATAGAAATCCCAGAGATAAACCTACCCACCTATGGTCACCTAATTTTTGACAAAGGAGGCAAGAATATACAATGGAGAAAAGATAGTTTCTTCAATAAATGGTTCTGGGAAAACTGGATAGCTACATGTCAAAGAATGAAATTTGAATACTTCCCAACACCATACACAAAAATAAATTTAAAATGGATTAAATGTAAGATCAGAAACTATGAAACTATTAGAGGAAAACATAGGCAGAACATTCATTGTCACAAATCATAGCAAGATTTTTTTTGACCCATCTCCTAAAGTAATGAAAATAAAAACAAAAGTAAACAAGTGTGACCTGATTAAACTTAAAAGCTTTTGCACAGCAAAGGAAACTATAAGCAAGGTGAAAAGACAACCTCAGAATGGGAGAAAATAATAGCAAATGAAACAACTGACAAAGGATTAACTTTCAAAATGTACGAACAGCTCATGCAGCTCAGTATCAAGAAGATAAACAACCCAATCAAAAAATGGGCAGAAGACCTAAATAGACATTTCTCCAAAGAAGACATAAATATGGCCATCAAACACACAAAAAGATGCTCAACATCACACAGTTGTGTCTGAGTCTCTGCCACTCCATGGACTGTAGCCCACCAGGCTCCTCTGTCCATGGGATTCTCTAGACAAGAATATTGCAGTGGGTTGCCATTTCCTTCTCCAGGGATCTTCCTGACCCAGGGACTGAACCTGGGTCTCCCACATTGCAAGGAGACTCTTTACCAACTGAGCCACCAGGGAAGACCACTAATTACTTGAGAAATGGAAATCAAAACTGGGGCTTCCCAGAGAACACACCTGCAAATCCAGGAAACTTAAGAGAAGTGGATTCAATCCCTAGGTCAAGAAGATCCCCTGGAGGAGAAAATGGCAACTCACTCCAGTTTTCTTGCTTGGAGAATCTCATGGACAGAGGAGCCCAGTGGGCTATAGTCCACAGGGTCACAAACAGCCAGACACAACTGAAGCGGCTAAACAGCATGCATGCAAATCAAAACAATGAAGTATCACCTTATACCAGTTAGAATGGCTAGCATCAAAATATCTACAAACAATAAATGCTGAAGAGGGTGTGGAGAAAAGGGAACTGTCTTTTACTACCTGTGGGAATGTAATTTGATACAGCCACTATGGAGAACAGTATGGAGGTTCCTTAAAAAACTAAAAACAGAATTACCA
>NW_011490498.1:15477-16757 GCF_000754665.1 Bison bison bison | reverse complement strand
AGAAAGAGAAAAATAAATATCAAATATTAACATACATATTTGGAATCTAGAAAAATGGTAGAGATGAACCTATTTGCAAAGCAGAAGTTGAAACAGAGTCATAGAAAAAAAATATATGGACATCAAGGGGAAAAGTGGTGGGGAGGGATGAATTGGGAGATTGGGATTTACATATATACACTGCTATGTATAAACTAGATAACTAATAAGAACCTACTGTATAGCACAGGGAACTCTACTCAGTGTTCTGTGGTGACCTAAAAGGGAAGGAGATTCAAAAAAGAGGGGAAATATGTATATGTTTGGCTTATTCACTTTGTTGTACAGCAGAAACTGACACAACAGTGTAAAGCAACTATACTCCAATAAAAAATAAGATATAGAGTACTACCATCAACCTAAAAATTCTCTCATCCATTTCTGATACATCCTCCTGCACCTCCCAGAAGCAATGGTTTCTATGATTTCCATCTCTTTAGCTTTGTTTCTCCTATGGTAGCACTTCAAAAATGGAATTGTGCAGTGAGTACTATTTGGGATCTAGGTTCTTTAACTGGGTATACTTATACAATTCATCATGTTGCGGGCATCTATAGTTCTCTCCTTTTGGTTGTTGAGCAATAGTCCATTACTGATGTATCAAAATTTTCAATTATTTTTCATGCCGATGGATAGGTAGATAATTTTCAATGTATTTTTTTTATAAGTAAGGCTACCATGAACATTGTTATACAAAACTTTGTGTGGATATATCCTTTCATGTTTCTTGAGAAAATATCTAAGAGAGGAACTGCTTTGTCATAAGGTGGGTAGTTACATGTTTAATCATAGCAATTGCATCATTTTACACTCCCATGTAAATGTATGAGAGATCCTGTAGCTCTAAATCCTCCTCAACATTGGGCTCTGTTAGTTTTTTGAAATTTAGTCATTCTAGTATATATAGTGATATCTAATCATGAATGTGACTTGAATTTTCCTAATGATTTAAAGGTATTTGTACATCTTGTCATGTTTTGATTGGTCATTACCATTTCCTCTCCTGTGAAGTGTCTAAGACTTTTGCTTATTTTGCAATTTGGCTTGATTTTATTATTTATATATTCTATTTTATTTAAATATTCACAGGCACACACTTAGAGGGTAGGAGGAGAGACATTTAAAAATTCTATCTGAAATGCAAACCAAAACCACAATAACTATCATCTTACTCCTGTCAGAATGGCTAACATCAAAAAGAACACAAATAACAAATGTTGGCCAGGATATGAAGAAAAGGG
>NW_011490498.1:14274-15028 GCF_000754665.1 Bison bison bison | reverse complement strand
GCCACCCCACACACACACACACACACACACACACACACACACACACACACACCCCTATACCCATACACCATGAAATTCTCCCATTTGCAACAATGTGGATGGCAATATTATGGTTAGTGAAATGTCAGAGAGAGACAAATACATACATGTAATTGAAAAGATTATACAGATGTGTATATATGCAAATAAGAACTCACAGATATAGAAAACAAGCCAACAAACTAGTGGATACCAGTGGGAAGAGGGAAGAGAGGAGGGACAAGATAGAAGTATGGGATTAAGAAATACAAACTACTATGTATAAAAGAGATAAACAATAAGAAAATATTGTATAGCACAGGGGAATGTAGCTATTATTTTATGATAACTGTGAATTGAATATAATCTATAAAAATATTGAATCACTAATGTGTACAACTAGAACTAATATAATATTGTAAATCCACTATACTTCAATAAAAATCTGCTATACTTCAATAGATATATTTCTATCTATCTACACTCTGTATAGTATCAATATACTAACACCTCACAACTCAGAGCATACAGGGAAGCATCTTATCAAACATTTTGAATGCATTCACTTCCAGACATTGGAAGTTTCAGGGAAAATGTAAGCAAGATTCAAATAGGAACATGGAATTTCTGAAAGACAAGGGATAGCCACTCTTCATAGACATTCAAAATTATCAATGCCTTAACCTTTGAATTAGGTAAGATCTAAAGAAGATGCAAGAGTGAGGGACAATGCAAT
>NW_011490498.1:13448-13858 GCF_000754665.1 Bison bison bison | reverse complement strand
AGTCCAACTCTTTTGCAACCCCATGGACTGTAGCCTGCCAGGGTCCGCTGTCCATGGGATTTCCCAGGGAAGAGTACTAGAGTGGGTTGCCATACCCTCTTCCAGGGGATCTTCCCGACCCAGGAATTGAACCTGTATCTCCTGAACTGCAGGTGAATTGGTTTTGGGAAAATTGGCATTTATTTTGCCAAAAGTGGGGGGAACCATGGCAACAGTAAGAATTGTATGTATGTAGGGCTTCCCTGGTGGCTCAGATGGTAAAGAATCTGCCAGCAATGTGGGAGACATGGGATTGATCCCTGGGTTGGGAAGATCCCCTGGAGGAAGGCATGGCAACCCATTCCAGTATTCTTGCCTGGAGAAACCCCATGGACAGAGGAGCCTGGTGGGCTACAGTCCATGGGGTCACA
>NW_011490498.1:12436-13348 GCF_000754665.1 Bison bison bison | reverse complement strand
GAGTATCACTGGATGTGAAGATGTTTGCTTGAGCTTTCTGTTACTTCCCTTGAAAGGATACAAATCAATGATCTTTTTATTTTTATTATTTTTTTTGGAGTATATGTGTCTTTTTTTAATTTAAATGTATTTATTTTAATTAGAGGCTAATTACTTGACAATATTGTATTGGTTTTGCCATACATCAACATGTATCCACCATGGGTGTACACGTTAACTCGTAATTTCCCTTCTGAGTTGAGTGCCTTTGATGAAGCTACAGAGTAACGTGCTGTGCATTTTTGTTCTTTACTTGCTTCTTGTCTTTTCCAAGGTCCTACTTAAACAGAATCATTGCAGCAAACTTATCATCAAAAAGCCACTCATCTGAGAAAGCAGACACTGTTCTTACATGTGCTGACATAGCACAGATGTAGCCAAAAATTTTTCCCCAGCTTCAAATATACAACATCAGGATAAATGACACTGAGGTTCATACTCTTCCAACATCCTGTAGAATCTCTCTTCTGATTCTGACCTTTGAATACCAAGTTTTCCAGTTCTCCAGTTATTATTTCTTCTGGATATTATATGGTAAATAATGTTTCTTAGAAATAAAATTGTATTTTCACCTTTACCGAGGAAATTTATCTTGATTTCTGAAAATGATTTTGTGTAGTCTAAAGAGAAGTAAGCTCATATGGGAATGTAAGGCAGGAATGGGGTGGTCCCAGTAGGAACTAAGTGATCCTCTCCAGTAAATCTGCTATCTGGACGGAAGAACTGACAACACATTCATGGATTGAAAAAAGGACCATATATACACCCAAGAGTACCAATATGTATGTACAAATACAAAGATAGAGAAATAAACTATAGGACAGAGATAAGTGAAAGGAGTTTAGTGGGGCTAATTGTAAAAGGCTTCATGAA
>NW_011490498.1:7632-12191 GCF_000754665.1 Bison bison bison | reverse complement strand
AGGGATGAATTCAGTTCAGTTCAGTTCAGTCGCTCAGTCATGTCCGACTCTTTGCGACCCCATGAATTGCAGCACACCAGGCCTCCCTGTTGATCACCAGCTCCTGGAGTTCACTCAGACTCACGTCCATCGAGTCAGTGATGCCATCCAGCCATCTCATCCTCTGTCATCCCCTTCTCCTCCTGCCCCCAATCCCTCCCCTCTCAGAGTCTTTTCCAATGAGTCAATTCTTCGCATGAGGTGGTCAAAGTACTGGAGTTTCTGCTTTAGCATCATTCCTTCCAAAGAAATCCCAGGGCTGATATCCTTCAGAATGGACTGGTTGGATCTCCTTGCAGTCCAAGGGACTCTCAAGAGTCTTCTCCAACACCACAGTTCAAAAGCACCAAATCTTTGGCGCTCAGCTTTCTTCACAGTCCAACTCTCACATCCATACATGACCACTGGAAAAACCATAGCCTTGACTAGACAGACCTTTGTTGGCAAAGTAATGTCTCTGCTTTTCAATATGCTATCTAGGTTGGTCATAACTTTCCTTCCAAGAAGTAAGCGTCTTTTAATTTCATGGCTGCAGTCACCATCTGCAGTGATTTTGGAACCCCCCAAAATAAAGTCTGACACTGTTTCCACTGTTTCCCCATCTATTTCCCATGAAGCGATGGGACCAGATGCCATGATCTTCGTTTTCTGAATGTTGAGTTTTAAGCCAATTTTTCACTCTCCTCTTTCACCTTCATCAAGAGGCTTTTTAGTTCCTCTTCACTTTCTGCCATAAGTGTGATGTCATCTGCATATCTGAGGTTATTGATATTTCTCCCAGCAATCGTAATTCCAGCTTGTGCTTCTTCTAGCCCAGTGTTTCTCATGATGTTCTCTACATATAAGTTAAATAAGCAGGGATGATTTACTGCCAGGTTTTGTGAGATGTGAAATATGTGAATTGCTAATGTGGTCCTTCCTGGATTCCCCTTCACTAAGTGATATATGAAATATTTGGGATACTTCTGAGGAGGGAACAGGAGAACCAAGCTAGATCTCTGCTAGTAGAGTATGAAGAAAATGAACAGGAGTGGTGATGGCTTCATCGGTGAGAGGCAGGATTGATCACCAAAAGCTTGATTATACAAATCAAAGAAGTTATGAATCAAACCTCATTTAATTCAGATACCTGTTAACAGGTATGGTGGGCTAGATGCCACATTAAGATTTCTGACAGTGATAGACCTCAGCATCTGGTGAAAAACAGGTTACTATACAGCTGTAACACATGAAAGGAATTGACGAACAAAAAAAGGTTTTTGTAATCTCTAGGAGGAGTCTAGAGAATTGAGGGCTCTCTGAGAAACAACTAGTGCCCATCCAGTTGAGGGAAAAATAAAACCAGATGTCAACACCTGAAAGCAAATGTCGAAGTAAGCAAATTGGCTATGGTCATCTTCATACAGATAACAGATTCAATAAATGACAACTTGGCTCCCAGGGCTCCGTTCACCTCTATGTCCTTGTCTAATTGGTATTTGGCATCCAAGGACTATATCTACATCCTATTTGCCAGTTTGGAGGAGATATCTTAATAGTTTATGGAGCAGTCTTGAATAGGAGATAAGCAGGAAGGCATGTGGGTTTCTGTATCCATGCCCTGGGTACTCAGAATTCATTTTAGCAGTTTCTTGCTTATTCATCAGATTCAGATGGGTGTATGTGAAGTGAAAAGCCAGTTCTCTTCCATGCTCTGCTTTTAAAAAAACTGGATTAATACATGCATGCTTTTAATACCAATCATCTGATACTACTTCCTCCTGGATCAAAGAAAACATTTTAAGCCTTCTCTTTTTTTTTTTTTTCCTAACTGCATTAATCACTTGTTGCATTAAAAGTGTTACTTGACATGAATTGCAAATATTATGCTCATTCTTCCATTATCTTTTAAAATTATCAACTGCATTAACATATTTGGAGGCCTTAATTTGTATCTATGCCCTATTTAGTTTAACCAATAAGATTAACTCCAGTAATAATTTTGCACACATTTACTTTAAAAATGAACATGTTGAAATAATTGTCAAATTAGTAAAGTATTGCTTCAGATATTTCAAGCTGGGGCAAAACTAAATCTTTGCTACATATTGTATTGCAATTCAAATTAAACTACTCCAAGAATGTTATTGGTTTTCTATAGAATAGATTTAGGCAAAGGAAAACTAACTTGCATTCCTTTCTAAATTAACAAAGAATCTCAGAGAATCATAAACTATTAAAAATAAATTGGACCACTACAATATTGTAAAGTAATTAGCCTCCAATTAAAATAAATAAATTTATATTAAAAAAATAAATTGGTCATTAAGAGCCACTATCCCCATTTACAAATTATGCAACCTACATGTAGGGAGGAAATAACTGGTGTAAGATGACATAAATTAGTAGAGGAAATAGGGCAAGAACCAAGGTTGCTTGAAATCCAGCTCACTTTTGTCTATCATACAACTTCTCAACATTGTAGAAGGGCTCCTTTAAGGTACTGAGGTTGGGGGTGGTGAACATTGGTCTTAGTATAGTATATTAGTATGCTGCTGCTGCTAAGATGCTTCAGTCGTGTCCGACTCTGTGCGACACCATAGACGGCAGCCCATCAGGCTCCACCGTCCCTGGGATTCTCCAGGCAAGAACACTGGAGTGGGTTGCCATTTCCTTCTCCAATGCATGAAAGTGAAAAGTGAAAGTGAAGTCGCTCAGTTGTGTCCGACTCTTAGCGACCTCACAGACTGCAGCCTACCAGGCTCCTCTGTCCATGGGATTTTCCAGGCAAGAGTACTGGAGTGGGGTGCCATTGCCTTCTCCGAGTATATTAGTATAGACTGGGCAAATGGAATTCATTTAACAGTACCCGCATATTTCAAAACTGATTAAGGTCATGACAAATCCAGGATAAGAGGTAACCCTCCAACCTGTATGTACATCACTTTGGGCAGGCATTATTTGATTTTGTGGGTAGGTTGACAGAGGAGCCTCACAAAGAAAAGACTGTAGAGGAAGGATGTGTGTGGAGGTAGGGTGGAGAAGGAGGGTGATAAAAAAAAGTAACTAGGCACCAGGCAGATTTTTTTTTATCTAGATTGGCAGCAAAAATGCACATATTTGATATGAGTATCTTCTATTGTCTCCATTAATCCTTTGGTTACAATCCACTAAACACAAGTGGGCCATTATCCTTCATCATCATCACCATCCATAACATTGCGATTGAATGAAAAGGTGAATAACTATAACTCATAATCAAGCTGGATGGTCTTGTTAAATTTAATTTATGAATCATTTCAACATATAGCAAAGGAACAATTCCTTGAGGAAAATGTATTAATCACAAAAAGATTGACTGAAAACATGGGGGGGGCTGGATAAACTGCCTTCTGTCACTGAAGAAGATGATTTCTATAGAATGAATAATGGATGTCAAATATTAGAGATGAATAGCAATGTTATGGCATACCCACAGTCCAAAAATGAGTTATAAAAATATTACTTCCTTTTATGTTAATTCGTACTCTAGCATGATGGATTACTATATTTGGAGGCCATTTGACTCACTCATTTATTAAACATATATGTGCTGATGTCTACTCTATGAGCAAATGTTAGTCTAGATGCTGGACATATAATAGTGAACAATAAAGACATAATTTCTGTTCTTATAAATTCTACCTTCTAACAAGAAAGATAAAAAGAAACACGTTTTATACACATACACACAAAGACTTGAATGAAGAGGATGATAATAATAGTAACTAGCATATCTTGGGAGAAGGCAATGGCACCCCACTCCAGTACTCTTGCCTGGAGGATCCCATGGGCGGAGGAGCCTGGTAGGCTGCAGTCCATGGGGTCGCTAAGAGTCAGACACGACTGAGTGACTTCACCTTCACTTTTCTCTTTCATGCACTGGAGAAGGAAATGGCAACCCACTCCAGTGTTCTTGCCTGGAGAATCCCAGGGACGGGGGAGCCTGGTGGGCTGCCGTCTATGGGGTAGCACAGAGTCGGACACGACTGAAGCGACTTAGCAGCAGCAGCAGCAGCATATCTTGAACACTGTATGCCACACACTTGCTAAGTGCTTAACATCCATTATCTCATCTATTCAGTCCTCCTAGATAAGGCTTTGAAGGGAATATTATTCATCCCTACTTTATAGATGAAGAAACTGATGTTCAGAGAGGTAAAGTAATCTCCCTAAAGTTTCACAACATGTGGTAGAGATGGCATTCTAATCTTGATGTAACAATGAAGTTTAAGTTCTTGACCATGATTCTAGGATTTGTTCAAATCATATTCCTGCCTCACAGAAGATGGGGGCCAGATAAAATTTTTCCTTGTTAGGTAAACTGTGTCTTTGGTTAGTGGGTTTTTCTACATGCTTAAAATACACTGTTTAACAGCTCTGTCTACCTGGGCTCTAGGAAAGTTGTAGTAGCTTATAGATCAATGCTAACAATTTTCAAAGGGCAGATGGTAGCAGTTGTGTCTTGCAATCAAAGTAAGGCTTCCTGGGCTACAGCAAAA
>NW_011490498.1:6507-7355 GCF_000754665.1 Bison bison bison | reverse complement strand
TTTCCTTTCTGTTTCTGGGTTATCAGGGGAGGAAGAGACAGTGAGGTGAGGCAAAAATCAACCATTTCTGCACGATGAGCTGAGAGATGGAATATACCTGGGCATTTCTTTCTTCAAGTCTCACTCTAGGGAAGTACTCTTTGAGTTACACTTTTGGAAATGGGGATTTGGTGAATCTCAGGGCAGGCCAAGTATTGAGTCAATGGTATTTGGTAGTGCCCCAGAGTAAGGTAGGGATTTGGGGTCTGGCCCATTATAGATATTTATCAGCTGATTTCTGTTCAACTGTCATTTACTGGTTGTTTCATTTTCATTCATTGACATTGTTGCTAGCCTTAACACAGGGGCCCTTTACAGACTAGGTCAAGTCTCTGATGTAATGAATGGGAAAGCATTTAGATCATGACTTTAAGAAATAAGAAGTAACTCTAATTATCTATCATGTGTCTTAAAAAAGGAAAACAAGTTTACATATGTCAAACAAAATGAAAGGCTGGGGAACAGAGAGGCCTCCATGGCTGGCAATGAAATAGGAGGTTGCTTCCTAAAGAAGAGGATACAAATGAACTTACAAAACAAATACAGACTCACAGATTTCAAGAACTAACTTATGGTTGCCAGAAGGAAAAGATGGGGGGAGGGATAGTTAGGGAGTTTGGGTACATGTACATACTGCTGTATTTAAAATACATTACCAACAAGGACCTACTGTATAGGACATGGAACTCTGCTCAGTGTTATATGGCAGCCTGGATGGAAGGGGAGTTTGGGGGAGAATGGATACATGTATATGTATGGCTGATTCCCTTTGCTGTTCACCTGAACTATCACAACGCTTTTAATCGGGA
>NW_011490498.1:4481-6407 GCF_000754665.1 Bison bison bison | reverse complement strand
CTAGTTCAAATGATAGAAATCAATTTCTGTTTACAGAAGAGAAACAGAAGAATCTACTTTTTCCAAGAACAACTCTCACTGCAAAAACATTACTATACCTGGTGATTCTCACAAAGAACTTCCATATAGAATAGACAAGGGATTCACGGATCGCAGAATTATAGACATTGCATCTGGTGAAATCCACCTACTACATGTCACATCTAAGGATAATTATCCCCCAAAAGGTGAAGGGACTTGTCCTGAAGTGCACAGCCATGAAGTGAGAGAGTCAGGCCAAAACAAGAGAGTGATTTCTAGTTTCGTTTTTTTTCCACTTTATCACAATGCCTTGTTTTTCCCACTGAAGGATAGGGGAAAGGAAGGGGAATTTATATTTTCTCTTGTTGATCCTCATATGTCTGGTTTTATTCCTCTTAGAAAAAGTGATCCAATTCAAGTTCCCTACATTGCAAAGATGTTAAAGGGAGGTCACAAAAGATTCAATTGCTGAATGTGATTCATTTCATATGGAGGTGTATATCTGACTCAGAGGACTGCATGTTCTTGAAGGCAATCACGGGTGTGCTTTCTTGCCTTCTCTGCTTTTCTTACTGCCATAGCATGAAATATTTAAGTACAGCAAATTTATATAAATGAGTAAATTAACTAGCATCCTATATATGATTTTGTATTTATACATTTTACAAATATGAAATAGAAGATAGGGTGGTTTTTTCAGAGAAATCCTATTACAGTATTAGCAATTCTTGCAATCTTAAAGGCTAGAAGTATGTTAAAATGATATATAATTATTGACTAACATTTAATATGGCCCAGTTTATATACACTAAAATATTCTCAAATAATTTCTTACCATTTACCTTTACTATAGTTTTCCTTTGAATTCGTATCATTTTGTTAAATCCCCAAATAACAAAAGTGGATCAATGTTGTAAAACCTGTGCATCAAAACATGAAAGTAATGGTAAAGATAATGATATAAATGCTACAGCTCAGAAAAATCACAAATGCAAATTGTCCTTTTATATACATTTGTGCATATATACATATAATGGGATTATGTATTTGATAGTATATGGTAGTAACATGGGACTTTGCAAGTGTGACGATTTTGAGGAAGTAGTAAAAAATGATGAGGTGGGTTAAAGATGAATTTGCTCAATTGGCACACCTCAGCAGGGACCCATTATCACAAATTTCTTATATATCAGCTATCATTTCAAGGATATATAACCTATAATTTCAAGAATAAGTTATCTTGCTTCTTTTTATGTTGAAGATAAAATGAGAGAGCTGTATAAGAATACTCAGCTGTGATGAAAACAGTTTGATTACCAAGAGTTTGACTGTTTTGGAACAATGGGTAATATTCTTTACTCAGAGAAAAAAATAAATAACACTTATTTGGGCATACTTAAAAACCAAATATAAATGTTTCAAAATAATACTGAAACACATTTCCTAGAACTGAAAGAAACCTGAGAATAGATTGGTAATCCATTTATAGCTATCAGGCAGTATGAACATGCAACCATCCAACTTTTGCTTATGATGTATTCATTAACTTAGCTATTGGCAAGTGCTGAAAGCATTCTTAAGCTGGAAGTACCTTTTTAATAATTTGGGGTCTAAGTTGGGCACAAATAACTACCAATTTTTGATGGAGTAATAACACAACTATATTTTATAAGGAATATTAACAAGTTAAAATTTTTAAATTTCAATAAAATTAACAGTCTCCAAAAAATGACTCAATATAAAATCTGACCTATTGGTCAAACTATAATTGAGCAGGCTACAGATGCACATGTGCAAGTCTAAAACCAAAAAATTAATTGGAAATAATACTTTTGAAAATCATAATTTCTTTTTGTACTTCCCTTAAAGTGATAGACTCACACATAACAAATACCCTTCCACTGT
>NW_011490498.1:1458-1784 GCF_000754665.1 Bison bison bison | reverse complement strand
GATCAGTCGCTCAGTCATGTCCGACCCTTTGCAACCCCATGAATCACAGCATGCCAGGCCTCCCTGTCCATCACCAACTCCCAGAGTTCCCTGACGACTCTCGTCCATCGAGTCAGTGATGCCATCCAGCCATCTCATCCTCTGTCTTCCCCTTCTCCTCTTGCCCCCAATCCCTCCCAGCATCAGAGTCTTTTCCAATGAGTCAACTGTTCGCATGAGGTGGCCAAAGTACTGGAGTTTCAGCTTCAGCATCATTCATTCCGAAGAAATCCCAGGGCTGATCTCCTTCAGAATGGACTGGTTGGATCTCCTTGCAGTCCAGGGGA
>NW_011490498.1:0-1014 GCF_000754665.1 Bison bison bison | reverse complement strand
CCACTTGACTTCACATTCCAGGATGTCTGGCTCTAGGTCAGTGATCACACCATCGTGATTATCTCAGTCGTGAAGATCTTTTTTGTACAGTTCTTCTGTGTATTCTTGCAATTTCTTCCTAATATCTTCTGCTTCTGTTAGGTCCATACCATTTCTGTCCTTTATTGAGCCCATCTTTGCATGAAATGTTCCTTTGGTATCTCTGATTTTCTTGAAGAGATCCCTAGTCTTTCCCATTCTTTTGAATTATCTTTGTAATGAATATTGTTTTGCTGAGCAACATGGGCATATGAAGCTGACAGGGAAAGAAAGCACAGTGAGTTCCCAAAACAAAAACAGACGAATTAATTGTGAGAGAGAATGTCTTCTTCAAAACTTCTGTAGACCCTTCCCAAACAGTGGACGTAGTCACTGCTGCTATAATCAAGGAAGAAAGTGAAAGTGTTAGTCACTCAGTAATATCCGACTCTTTGTGACCCTGTGGACTGTACATCAGCCTCCTCTGTCCATGGAATTCTCCAGGCAAGAATACTGGAGTGGGTTGCCATTGTATTGCTAATAATCTTAGCAAGGAATGGTCTTTACTTTTAAGTAGAAAGTTTCCACATTCAGGAGAAAGGGGCCAAGTACTTTGGGAAACTTAAAAAAAAAAGAAAAAACACCAAGGAACAAAGCTCCTGTGGTCGCTATTGCCCTCAGCCTTACAGAACTTCCTCGGGTATTACATTTGACCATTTGTTCCCCTAACCAGCCCAGCTGCTCTCACCAGGATATTTTTCTGTCCTAGGAAACTGCCTGGTGTGTATTCTATTTTAGAAGTGCACTTATCATTGCTCTTGAAATGCCATTTTGCCTTTGGAAACACTCACAGGAACTAGCATTCAGAAGGTGAAAAGATTCTTGAAAGCTAAAAAATTTCCCAGTAGGAGTTTCGATTTTCAAAAAGCCATTAAAGAACACAGCCTGGGTCATTGCTAATACAACAACAGCAAAGTTGAAAATATCTCTCAAACC
>NW_011490497.1:18437-19715 GCF_000754665.1 Bison bison bison | reverse complement strand
TTCCATGTCCAGTTCTAACTGATGCTTCCTGACCTGCATACAGGTTTCTCAAGAGGCAGGTCAGGTGATCTGATATTCCCATTTTTTCAGAATTTTCCACAGTTTATTTTGATCCATACAGTCAAAGGCTTTGGGCATAGTCAATAAAGCAGAAATAGATGTTTTAATAATTATCAAGGAGGAAAGTGCTCTGAGGTACTGGGTCACAAGGACAAAACAGAACAATATTGATTAGGAAGAAAAAAGAAGTAAACAAGGTTCAGAGAACAAGTAGTATCTTAATGTACATTGCAAGGGGGCTCTAGGTAGATGGAAGGCAGCAGGAAAACAGCACTAGGCCTAGGATCGGAAGACATAAGGGCATCAAGAGTTGGGGTGCCAGACTAAGTCCCAGGTCAAAGTAAGTGATCTGAAAACAGCTCTGGCCCAGAAACAGCTGTCTTTTCTGCTGACTTGAAATGATACCATGAGAGATTCATTCTATATTATCTGAAAAGAAATTTGTTTGAAAATAACTTGAGACATCTAAGAAAACTCAAATACCACTGAGTAACAGCACTTAATGCACATTATTGGGCTGTAGTTTCATTATTTCTCAAAGTTTCCCTTTTCACATCTGCAAAATGGGGTAGTACTGTTTTGCCTTGCTCGCATATTTGAGATGAGAGAATGAGAGGGTGAATTGAAATGGTAGATGTTATAGAATGTTGTAAATGGTAAATTGCAAGACCATTATAAGGAAGAATGAGTATTTATAGCTTTCCTTTTTCCCCACAGTACAAGGCAGAGAGCTGGACATTTCCTCATATGTACTTATTAATACCGAATTGAAATGAATTGCTGCAATTTCATATATTTTTGTAAGGATTATATGAAGCTAAAAATCTTTAGTAACAATAAAGACAAAAAAGTCCTTTTTTAGTTCACAGTTGATCTTAGATTCCAGAAGATATACTAATTCAGAGAGAGCAATTATTCACCTTTACCTTTGCTGTAGCCACCGAAGATATTAAGAAGAGGTGGCAAGAATATACAGAAGAACTGTACAAAAAAAGGTCTTAATGACCTGGATAAACACTGTGGTGTGGTCACTCGCCTAGAGACAGACATCCTGGAGTTTGTAGTCAAGTTGGTCTTAAGAAGCATTACTACAAACAAAGTTAGTGGAGGTGATGGAATTTCAGCTGAGCTATTTGATGCTATGAAAGTGCTACACTCAATACGCCAGCAAATTTGGAAAACCCAGCAGTGACCACAGGACTGGAAAAGATCAGTTTT
>NW_011490497.1:13632-15432 GCF_000754665.1 Bison bison bison | reverse complement strand
TGAAGCTTACACAAACGACTGGACCAATGTTAGGAGGGCAGAAACCAAAAGGAAGAAAGAAGTTAACCTTGAAGACTGGGAAAAAGACACCTCAAACACAATAAGCTTATAAAAATAATGAAAAGGCAGAGAAATATTGCAGAAACAAAGGAACAAACTATAAACACAGAAGTCCAAATAAATGAAAAGTAAATAGGCAAACTACCTGAAAAATAATTCAGAATAATTATAGTAAAGATGATCCAAAAACCTTGAAAATAGAATGGAGAAAATGTAAGAATCAATTAACAAAGACCTAGACTATTTAAAGAATAAGCATACAGAGGCAAACAACACAATTACTGAAATTAAAAATATTCTAGAAGGAATCAATAGCAGAATATCTGAAGCAGAAGAACGGATCAGTAAGCTGGAAGATAAAATGGTGGAAATAACTGCTAAAGAGCAGAATAAAGTAAAAAGAATGAAAAGAACTGAGGATAGTCTCAGAGACCTCTGGGACAATATGAAACATACCAACATTTGAATTATAGGGGTCCAGAAGAAGAAGAGAAAAAGAAAGGGTATGAGAAGATTTTTGAAGAGATTATAGTTGAAAATTTCCCTAACATAGAAAAGAAAATAGTTAATCAAGTCCAAGAGTTGCAAAGAGTCCTATACAAGGAGAAAAATGACAAGGCACATACTAACCAAACTAACAAAGATTAAACACAAAGAAAGAATACTAAAAGCAGCAATGGAAAAACAAATAACGTACAAGAGGAACCCCATATGTCTGTGTAACAGCTGATCTTTCAGCAGAAACTCTGAAGGCCAGAAAGGAAAGGCAAAATATATTTAAAGTACTGAAAGGGGAAAATCTACAACCAAGATTAATATACCTAGCAAGGATTTCATTCAAAATTGATAGAGAAATAAAAAGATTTTCAGACAAACAAAAGTTAAGAGAATTCCATACCACCAAACCAGCTTTACAACAAATGTTAAAGGGACTTATACAGTCAGGAAATACAAGAGAAGAAAAAGATCTACAAAAACAAACCCCGAACAATTAAGAATGGCAATAGGAACCAATAGGCAAAAAAATAAATAAAAAAGGCAATATATCAATAATTACTTTAAATATAAATGGATTAAATGCTCCAACTAAAAGACACAGACTGGCTGAATGGATACAAAAACAAGACCCATATACATGCTGTCTAAAAAAAACCCACTTCAGACCTGAAGACACATACAGACTGAAAGTGAGAGGATGGAAAAATATATTCCATGCAAATGGAAAGCAAAAGAAAGCTGGAGTAGCAATCCTCATATCGACAAAATAGACCTTAAAATAAAGAATATTAAAGGAGATATGGAAGGACACTACATAATGATCAAGGGATGAATCAAAGAGGAAGACATAACAATTGTAAATATCTATGCACCCAATGTGGGAGCACCTCAATATATAAGACAAACACTAACCGACATAAAAGGAGAAATTGGCAGTAACACAGTAATAATAGGAGACTTTAACAACCCACTTACACCAATGGAAAGACCATTAAAACAGAAAATTAGTAAGGGAACACAGTCTTAAGTGATACATTAGACAAGATGGACTTCATTGATATTTTCAGGACATTCCATCCAAATGCAGAATACGCCTTCTTCTCAAGTGCACATGGAACATTCTCCAGGATAGACCACACCTTGGGTCATAATTCAAACCTCAGTAACTTTAAGAATATTGAAATCATAATCAAACATCTTTTTGGACCAGAACACTATGATACTAGATAGCAATTACAAGAA
>NW_011490497.1:13122-13532 GCF_000754665.1 Bison bison bison | reverse complement strand
AGTACAAGGAAAGAAATCATAAAGATCTGAGCAGAAGTAAATGAAAAAGAAATAAAAAAAATAGTAATGATTAATAAAACTAAAAGCTGGTTCTTTGAGAAGAGAAATAAAACTGACAAACACTTAGCCAGACTCATCAAGAAAAAAAGAGAGAAGAATCAACCCAACAATATTAGAAATGAAAAATGAGGGGTTACAAGAGACAATGCAGAAATACAAAGGATTATAAGAGACTATTATTAACGACTGTATGGTAATGAAAAGGATAACCTGGAAGAAATGGTCACGTTCTTAGAAAAGTTCAATCTTCCAAGACTGAACCAGGAAGAAACAGAAATTATGAACAACCCAATTACAAGCACTGAAATCGAAACTGTGATCAAAAATCTCCCGCAAAACAAAAGCCCAGG
>NW_011490497.1:10329-10754 GCF_000754665.1 Bison bison bison | reverse complement strand
ACCAAAATTGAAAGAGACACATGTATCCCATTGTTCATTGCAGCACTATTTACAATAGCTAGAACATGGAAGCAACCTAGATGTCCATCAATAGATGAATGTATAAAGAAATTGTGGTACATATACACAATGGAATATTACTCAGGCATTTAAATAGGAATCCATCTGAGTCAGTTCTAATGAGGTGGTGATCCTAGAGCCTATTATACAGAGTGAAGTAAATCAGAAAGTAAGATAAATATCATATACTAATGCATATATAAGGAATCTAGAAGAATGGTACCAAAAATTTTATTTGCAGGGCAGCAGTGGAGACACAGACATAGAGAACAGACTTATAGATGCAGGTAACAGGGAGGCGAGGCTGAGCCATATGGAGAGAGTAACATGGAAACTTACATTATCATATGTAAAATTGATAGCCA
>NW_011490497.1:9631-10229 GCF_000754665.1 Bison bison bison | reverse complement strand
CAATGGAATTTGCTGTATGTCTCAGGAACTCTGTATCAGCCTAGAGGGGTGGGATGGGGAAGGACATGGGAAGGAGGCTCAAGAGGGAGGGGACGTATGTATACCTATGGCTGATTCATGTTGAGGTTTGACAGAAAATAACAAAATTTTGTAAAGCAATCATCTTTCAATTAAAAATAAATTTTAAAAAAGAAGCAACAGTTAGAACCAGATCTGGAACAACGGACTAAATCCAAATTGGGAAAGGAGTGTGTCAAGGTTGTATATTGTCTCCTTGCTTTTTTAACTTATACACAAGATACATCATCCTTGAAATGCTGGGCTGGATGAAGCACAACCTGCAATCAACATTGCCAGGAGAAATATAAATAAACTCAAATACGCAGATAACACCACCCTACCAGCAGATAGCAAAGAGGAACTAAAGAGCCTCTTGGTAAAGGTGGAAGAGGAGAGTGAAAAATCTGGCTCAGCACTCAATATTAAAAAATCTAAGATCATGGCATCTGGTCCCATCACTTCATGGCAAATAGATGAAGAAACAGTGGAAACAGAGACAGACTTTATTTTCTTGAGCTCCAAAATCACTGTGGACGTT
>NW_011490497.1:7426-9531 GCF_000754665.1 Bison bison bison | reverse complement strand
TGGGGCAAAATGAGGACTGCAGCCTGGGAAGCAGCATCTCAGATAGCTCTGAGAGACTGCTCCAAAGGAGCAGTTTCTCAATATAAGCAGTCGATATATAAGGTTTTGGTGAAGTGGGGGTTCAATACTATGAAGCACTTATTTTACAAAAGGTTTTCTGTTAGTCATGAGAATCTGATTTCACTATGAAGGGATTTAGTGCTTCTCTAGATATGAGGAGATGCAAGGACTGAGATCATAAAATCTATTCCTAAAAACATCCAACTATCTAAAGACCTGTCCTGCCAGATTCCCTGGAGCACAGAGTGTCTCACTCCACCCTGAACTCCTTCAGGGGTTGTTGAAGGTCAACAGCTATAGCAGCATGGGGTTCAATCTCCATAGAGGCAGATAGCAAACACCTTTGCTGTTCAGTTGTTGGCAATGCTCTTGGTAAGTGGCAATTTGTAGTTGACATCATGTATGGATATGAGACTTGGGCCATAAAAAAGGTTGAAGATCAAAGAATTGATGCTTTTGAATTGTGCTGGAGAAGACTCTTGAGTGTCCCTTGGAGACTGGGGATCAAACCAGTCAATCCTCAAGGAAATCAACCCTGAACATTCATAGGAAGGACTGATGCTCAAGCTGAAGCTCCAAGACTTGGCCACCTGATGTGAAGGTGCACCTCATTTGGAAACAACCCTGATGCTGGGAAAGATTGAGGGCAGGAGGAGAAGGGGGTGACAGAGGACGAGATGGTTGAATGGCAATACTGATTCAATGAGCATGAGTTTGAGCAAACTCCTGGAGGTAGTGAAGGGCAGAGGAGTCCTCTGGTGTGCTGCAGTCCCTGGGGTCACAAAGACTTGGACATGACTGAGTGACTGAACAACAACTGCAAATATTTATGGCTAAGTCTGCTGAAGTCCAAATTTGCTTTAGACTATCACCAGCTTCTAATTAAGCTCAGATTTAGAGTGCTTCTCTATGCTATTTAACTTTTTAAAAAGTGATCTAGTATGATTCGTTTATTGAATCAACTTTTGTGTTTAATTTTATTATAAGAAAGTAGATAATTATTTTGCTGTAAAGGCTTCATATCAGTAGTTACTGATTTTTACCTTATTTTATCTTTGCTAGAGCTCTTTGATCATTCCAAGAATTTAAAATTTGAAGGGAAAATGTTAAAAGCCTTTAAATTTAAAAATGTATTCTCCTGATCTTCAAGTTGTAGTCAATTTTATAGGGCCTAAGTCCTGTATTTCAAAGCACTCTGCAATGGGTTTCAAAATGCATTTCAAAATGCTTCCAGCTCTTATTATCTCTCTTGGTTCTCTGCTTCCTTAAATGCATCCCAATCTTTCTAGACATCTTCAATACCAATGAACTTTTCTAAATTGATATAGGTCAGTGAAAGGACATATGTGTAAGGGAAAAATAAGATTTGCTTATGGAGATCTCAGTTTTTAGAAGAACAAATATTAAAATTTGAGTTAGTAGACCTGCTTTCTAGTCCTTGGCCAGAATTTTACTCTATTTGGCAAGTCACTTTCCCCTTCAGGGACATAGTTTCTCTATAAATAAAATGATTTACTGAACTAGAACATTTCTAAAGTCTCTTCCACTTCCATTAGATGAATTTTCATGACTGACAGTAAGAGATAAAATTCTCCCCATTGGCCTAAGTGAGTGATGTCAAAGAACCTGCACATGCTAATTGTTTCATTACATTACAAGGCTCTTGTAGCAAAATATCATGGAAAACCACTTGTCTAAGTACTCTTGTCTAAGTACTCTTCTGATTATAAACTTTAGATTCTGCGCAAGGCCTTTTATAGTACTTGGTTGATGTATCTCATCACCCACACAGTGACATTTCAAAAAATGTAACCAGGAGTTATTCTCATTAGAATTACTTGGGATGAATGTTGTACAGTTCCATTCCAACCTGCTATAAATAATGATATCCTGAGTGGATGAGGACTGGAAATTTGTAGCTTATCAAGGTCTTCAGCTGATTCTAATGTTCACTAAGGTTTGATAATTGTGGAATACAAGGTTAGAGTCAGTCAAGATTATGTCAGATACAGGGAGAAGTAGAATAATTGTGCTTTGAAAAAAGT
>NW_011490497.1:3824-5829 GCF_000754665.1 Bison bison bison | reverse complement strand
CTGAAGCTCAGTTTTCTCATTTGTTAAGATGAGGGGAATGGACTAGATAATATCAAAACTCCTTCAGAGGATAAGATTCTTGGATTTTTACTTCACAGTGTGATCCAGGGCCTTCAGTTCCTGGTAAAGTTGAGTTCCTAGTGTACATACTGTTAACAAGCACTCTGATTGGATGTGTGAAACAAATGAAAGATTTGAATAATAGCTTGCTGGCTGGTCTGTCTGTTGGTAAAAGTCCAACTTATTAAGGATTGAAGTGCATTCTTATAGGGTTAAATGCCTATACATAGGTTTTAATAACTAGAAAGAAGGTATAATGGGTTTCTGCAGTTTCAACTTTCTTTCAGAGAATGGCATTGCTGAGAAGTAATGTCTCTTCCTGGGGAGACAGTCAAGAAAAGAAAAGATTAACAAATTTTCAGTCTGTTGATAATTTACCAAGATATACTGAACCTAAAAGAAATGCCTTGGCCATTATATGAAAATGGTATCATAGGATAGATAATCTTATTTTCAATAAACTATATGCACATATGGTGGTTTAGTCACTAAGTCGTGTCTGACTTTTGCGATCCCATGGACTGTAGCACGCCAGTCTCCTCTGTCCATGGGGTTTCCTAGGCAAGAATACTGGAGTGGGTTCCCATTTCCTTCCCCAGGGAATCTTCTTGACCCAGAGATCAAACCTAGGTCTCTTGTACTCAGGCAGATCTCTTTCATTGCAGGCAGATTTCTGAGTCACCAGAGAAGCCATATACATACTTATAAATGTGTAGTAAAACCCTCCCAGCCCTCCTAGTAACTTAGCAGGAAGAAAAGATGTGCTTTAAACATTTATTGATACCTAAATACAATGCCCTTCACTGAGTTCATGAGAAGTAAGTAGAAGTTCAGTAACCTTCAATCCTCTGGCAAGGAGGGCCAAGACCTATTGCCCTCAGAGATTAATTGGAAGGTTACCAGAGTTCATTAAGCCCAGTTCTCTCATTTTAAAGTTGACAAGGTGACTTGGCCAGGATACCATAGTGATATGGAGACAAAAGCTAGTGATACGGAGGCAAAACAAGTCTCCTGAGTGCCTACAGAGGCAGTGTGCCATCATAATAGAGTACGGACTTTAGAAAGGCAAACATGTGTTCAAACACCAAAAGTATTACTTCCTAACTATGTGACCTCAAATTAGTTACCAAATCTTTCTGTGTTTATTTTGAATTACAAAATAATTGTTTTAAAAGTTGTGCTGGTTTCTGCCATACAAAAATGTGAATCAGCCACAAGTATATATATATATTCCCTTCCTTCTTGCCTGAAGAATTACGGATGGATGTTCATAACATTGTACAGGAGGCAGTGGTCAAAGCCATCCCCAAGAAAAAGAAATGGAGAAAGGCAAAAAGGTTGACTGAGGAGGCCTTACAAATAGCTGAGAAAAGAAGAAAAGTAAAAGGCCAAGGAGAAAAGGAAAGATATATCCATCTGACTGCAGAGTTCCCCAAAAAAGGAGAGATAAGAAGGCCTTCTTAATGGAACAATGCAAATAAATACAGGAAAACAATAGAATGACAAAAACTGGAGATCTCTTCAAGAAAATGAGAGATACCAAGGGAACATTTTATGCAAAGATGGACACAATAAAGGACAGAAATGGTATGGACCTAACAGAAGCAGAAGATATTAAGAAGAGGTGGCAAGAATACACAGAAGAACTATACAAAAAAAGTCTTAATGACCTGGATAAACACTGTGGTGTGGTAACTCACCTAGAGCCAGACATTCTGGAGTTTGAAGTCACGTGGGCCTCAGGAAGCATTAATACTACAAACAAAGTTAATGGAAGTGATGGAATTCCAGCTGAGCTATTTTAAGTCCTAAAAGATGATGTTGTGAAAGTGCTGTACTCAATATGATAGCAAATTTGCAATACTCAGCTGTGGCCACAGGACTGGAAAAGTCAGTTTTCATTCCAATCACAAAGAAAGTCAAAGCCTAAGAATACCCAAACTAC
>NW_011490497.1:2568-3050 GCF_000754665.1 Bison bison bison | reverse complement strand
ATGGGGAAGCAGTGGAAACAGTGACAGACTTTATTTTCTTGGGCTTCAAAATCACTGAGGACAGTGACTGCAGCCATGAAATTAAAAGACGCTTGCTCCTTGGAAGAAAAGCTATGACAAACCGAACAGCATATTAAAAAGTAGAGACATCACTTTGCTGACAAAGGTCCATATAGACAGAGCAGTGGTTTTTCCAGTAGTCATGTTTGGATGTGAGAATTGAACCATAAAGAAGGGTGAGCACAAAAGAATCGATGCTTTTGGATTGTGCTGGAGAAAACTCTTGAGAGTCCTTTGTTCTGAAAGGAGATCAAACCAGTCAAGCCTCAAAGAAATCAACCTTGAATATTCATTGGAAGAACTAATGCTCAACTAAAGTTTCAATACTTTGGCCACCTGATGTGAAGAGCTGCCTCATTGGAAAAGACCCTGATGCTGGGAAAGATTGAAGGCAGGAAGAGAATGGGCGACAGAGGATGAGA
>NW_011490497.1:0-399 GCF_000754665.1 Bison bison bison | reverse complement strand
TTTCCCTAGGCACCTCTGTCTGTCTGTTCTTTTTTTTTTTTTTCTTATTGCTTTAGTCATTACAACAAGGTGTGATTTCCCCTGAAAGTTGGAAATTGCAATTCCTGCTGTGACTGACGCATTTGTCAGATGGATTCGAGTCTTGCACTGTCCTGATTCAGGTCAGAAAAACAATAAACTAAGCCAGTGAAATCAATATAGCAACAAATAAGCTTTGAGACTATGAAGAAGTGTCAATATCTGTTAACATGTCTCCACTCTTCCAAAATGAGTTTTATCTACATCTGACCTGTGGACACAGAGTGGTACCTGCCGTTTCAGTAAACAAAGAATATTGCGACCATAAAGCCATCAGCCACAGCAGCCACCCCTTGCAATGCAGCCTGAGAGGAATACAGG
>NW_011490496.1:22361-22833 GCF_000754665.1 Bison bison bison | reverse complement strand
CAGAGGATGAGATCATTGGATGGCATCACTCACTCTATGGGCATGAGTTTGAGTAAACTCCGGGAGTTGATGATGGACAGGGAAGCCTGGCATGTTGCAGTCCATGGGGTTGCAAAGAGTCTGACACGACTGAGTGACTGAACTGAAAGGAGTTGATTATGTGGGGTTCTTAAGTATTTTTTAGTCATTAATTTTTTTCTCCTATGTCTTAGATAGACATTGTTTTTAATAGTTGGTGTTTCAAAAAGAACATAATTACATAGCCCCCTTATTAGGAGGACTGAGTGTTATCACTATTTTCCTCCAGATCTAGTTCCAGGCCTGCCATAGTAGGTGCTGAGGAAGGTTGGATTTTAATGACTCAATGAAAAACCCTAATGGGGCATGTAAGAAATTGGGGAAGGACTCCTTTAGGATGGAAGACTGTGTCCACAGGAGGAAGTGGGATGACTCCTCCACCACCTGAGTCCTG
>NW_011490496.1:10940-18499 GCF_000754665.1 Bison bison bison | reverse complement strand
TCAATGGACATTAGTTTGAGTGAACTCTGGGAGTTGGTGATGGACAGGGAGGCCTGGCGTGCTGCAACTCATGGGGTCGCAAAGAGTTGGACACGACTGAGCGACTGAACTGAGCTGACCTGACCTCCGTGTCACCGGCAGCTCCTCCCAAAACTCCAGGTCTTTGGTCTGTTCCTACCTCTCCTCAAACTGAAAGTAAAAGTATTAGTAGCTCAGGCATGTCCTACTCTTTGTGGGCCCATGGACTGTAGCCTTCCAGGCTTCTCTGTCCAAAGAGTATGAGAGTGGGTAGTAATTCCCTTTTCCAAGGGATCTTTCCAATCCCAGGGATCAAACCCAGGTCTCCCACATTGCAGGCAGATTCCTTACCATCTCAGCCACCAGGGAAGCCCTCAAACTCATGTTTATTATCTGGCTCCAGTTGTTGGGCGGAGAAGGCAATGGCACCCCACTCCAGTACTCTTGCCTGAAAAATCCCATGGATGGAGGAGCCAGGTAGGCTGAAGTCCATGGGGTCGCTCAGAATCGGACAGGACTGAACGACTTCACTTTCACTTTTCATCTTCATGCATTGGAGAAGGAAATGGCAACCCACTCCAGTATTCTTGCCTGGAGAATCCCAGGGACAGGGGAGCCTGGTGGGCTGCTGTCTATGGGGTCGCACAGAGTTGGACACGACTGAAGTGACTTAGCAGCAGCAGTTGTTGGGTGGAAAATTATCTCATTTGCTTATTGCATAATAATAACAAAAGAAAAGGAGTGGTATCAAGATAAGACTGAAGCTCATTATCCAATGTTTCAAAGGGAAGAAATAAATCATTCCAGAAACTGCCCTCATGTAAAATTCCAAATAAGTGTGAAAGAAAGTGAAAGTCACTGAGTAGTGTCAGCCTCTTTACAACTCTATGGGCATAGTCCATGGAATTCTCTAGGCCAGAATACTGGAGTCGGTAGCCTTTTCCTTCTCCAGGGGATCTTCCCAAGCCAGGGATCTAGCCCAGGTCTCCTGCATTGCAGGTGGATGTTTTACCAACTAAGCCACCAAGGAAGCCCAAGTGCAGTATTAAACCAATGGCTTGTGATAATTTAGAATGACCCAGAGGGATAGGATGGGGAGGGAGGTGGGAGGGCATTCAGGATGGGGAACACATGTACACCCGTGGTGGATTCATGTCAATGTATGGCAAAACCAGTACAATATTATACTTAGCATCCAATTAAAATAAATAAATTTAATTAAAAAAACAGAAAATGAAGCAGTGATCATTGGAACAATCTCTTGGTTCAATACATAAAGGATTGTAATGCCAAATTAAATGTATATGCTTATAAAGGCTGAAGGAAACTGTAGTGAATCCTAGCATTAAGATTTTAGCAGGCATCTGTCACTTTCTTAAGATGCTCTTGAGGTACTGTACTGAGTATAAGTATATATATCCATACACACACATATATATATTCATATTAAGGTGTTTAGTAAAGGGATGATGGTACTGTGTTTATCTCTCTCAAGTGTTTAGCTCTTAGAAATGTGTACCGGAGTATCAGTGGGTGAAATATGTATCTGGGAGTTGTGCTAAATACTGGTGGCACTACTGCAAAAGAGGACAGTTTAATGAAATGAGATGGACAACATGTGAATAATTGTTGAAGCTTGTTTCCTGGAAGTTCATTGTGCTATTCTACTTTTGGATATGTTTGAAAATTTCTATAAAAAAAAAGTTTAAACACCTACTTGCTATGATAGGATATGAAAAAATAAGAACTAAAGACAGGGTCTTTGATCAGATGAATTCCCAGTGTTTTAGGGTTGGGAACTCACCATTCCTCATGATATTTCCTTAATAGGCAGGCACAGGAGAGAGAATTATTATTCATTATGTAAAAAGAAACTTGTATGTGAGTCAAGAAGCAACAGTTACAACCGGATGTGGAACAACTAATTGGTTCAAAATCGGGAAAGGAGTACATCAAGGCTGTATATTGTCACCCTGCTTATTTATCTTCTATGCAGAGTACATCATGCAAAATGTCTGGCTGGATGAATTACAAGTTGGAATCAAGATTTCCAGCAGAAGTATCAACAGCCTCAGATATGTGGATGATACCACTGCAATGGCAGAAAGTGAAGAGAAAATAAAGAACCTCTTGATGAGGGTGAAAGAGGAGAGTGAAAAATCTGGCTTGCAACTCAACATGAAAGAAAACTAAGATTATGGTATATGATTCCATCACTTCATGGCAAATAAAAAATGAAAAAGTGAAAGCAGTAACATTTTATTTTCTTGGGCTCCAAAATCAATGCAGATGGTGACTGCAGTTATGAAATTAAATGACACTTGCTCCTTGGTAGAAAAGGTGACACAAAGCTAGATAGTGTATTAAAAAGCAGACATTACATTGCTGACAAAGGCCCATATAGTCAAAGCTCTGGTTTTTCCCGTAGTCGTGTATCCATGTGAGAGTTGGAGCATGAAGAAGGCTGAGGGCCAAAGAACTGATGATTTTGAATTGTGGTCTGGAGAAGACTCTTGAGAGTCCCTTGAATAGCAAGGATATCAAACCAGTCAATCCTAAAGGAAATCAACCCTGAATATTCACTGGAAGGATTGTGCTGAAACTTCAATACTTTGGCCACCTAATGCAAAGAGCCATCTCATTGGAAAAGACCCTGATGCTGGGAAAGAATGAAGACAAACTTCAATACTTTGGCCACCTAATGCAAAGAGCCATCTCATTGGAAAAGACCCTGATGCTGGGAAAGAATGAAGACAAAAGGAGAAGGGGGTGGTAGAGGATGAGATGGTTAAATAGCTTCACTGACTAAATGGACATGAATTTGAGCAAATTTCAGGAGACAGTGGAGGACAGATGAGTCTGGTGTGCTCTAGTTCATAAGGTTGCCAAGACTTGGACATGACTAAGTGACTGAATAAGAAAATGAAAAACCAAGGGGATGAGGGCACAATTATATTTTAAAAGAACAGCATTGCCTCTGCAGACAAATGTTCTAAGCTTTGCTGCCAGTGCCTCAGCAAGTTCATTCCAGAGTCCTCTCTCCACTGCCCTCACATCTCAGTTTGCTCTCCAGACCTCTAGACTTCCCTCATTCAAAAATGAGCCTGGGAGGAGTTCCCTGGTGGCACAGTGAATAAGAATCCACCTGCCAATGCAGGGGACACAGGTTCGATCCCTGGTCCAGGAAGATTCCACATGATGTGGAACATCCAAGCCTGTGTGCCACACTGCTGAGTGCCCATGCTGCAACTCCTGAAGTCCACATACCTAGAGCCTGTACTCTGCAACAAACGAAGTCATCTCAACGAGAAGCCCACACACCACAATGCAGAGCAGCCCCTACTTTCCTCAACTAGAGAAAGCCGCATGAAAGCAACAAAGACCGAAAGACCAGCACAGCTAAAAATAAAACAAGTAAACAAACAATGCTGGGACTAACCTGCCTTCTTTCCTTTTTTATTTTTTTAATGTCACACTCTGTGGCAGGAGGGTCTCCGTTCCCTGACCAGGGAAAATAAGATTAAACCTGTACCTCCTGCATCCGGAGCATATAGTCTTATTAACCACTGGACTGCCAGGGAAGTCCCTTTTGTTGTTGTTGTTTTTTAACTTTGGGTTTTTTTTTGACCTACCTTGCTGATTTTCAATCAATTCCTTGATCAAACTTTGACCCCACTTGAGAAATCAATTCCTTTATCAGACTTCGACACTATATGAGTGTTGCATCAACAAACCACAACAGGGTGAAAGAGAACTTTACATTCCACATACTATCCTTTTGCCACCCAACCAGGAGTATCCCCAACACAAGACCAGATTCCTTCTTCAGAGCAGGTGGAATGTTGAAGGAGAGAAGCAGAGAGAGGGTTGAGAACTGGATCATTGTGATGGGTCTGTTCACACAAGTACTGCTGAGTTCATCTCCCGGTCTCTGCAGTCCCATCTGCTCATCTCAGCTCCACCTCCACCACTCAAGCCCGGTGAGGAGTATTTCTCTCCCGGAAGACAGAGGAAACCCTGCATTCACTCCAGCCCAGTGCTTCTCAACCAGGAACTGGTTTCCCCGAGGATACCTCACCAACAACGTCTGGACACATTTTTGGTTGTCACGACTGAGGGAGGAGGTGACTACTGCATCCAGTGGATAGAGGTCAGGGACTCTGCGACACACCATGCAATTTACAGGTCCTCTCACCAAGAAAGACTTGTCTGGTCCAAATGTCAACAGTGCTAAGGTTGAGAAAGGCTGCTCTCGTCCCCCTATAAAACCTGAAATGCATAATCAGGCTCTTTCTTTAAAGAGAACATCAGATCAAGTCACCTCATTGCTTAAAACTTTTCAACGGTTTCCCACTCTTAGTACGAAGATTAAAAACAAATAAAAAAACCTCCTTAGCTCCTTGAACTTGCATCACCTGACACTCACCTCCCCTCTTTTCTTATATTACTTGCAGTAACAAAACTAACTTTATTCCTGTTTTTCTAGAAAGCATCATATTTCCTCCTCCCTCACAGGGTCTTGCTATTCTCTCTTATAAGTCAATTTCTCCCCTCTCACCAGCCTCTCCCCCTTTTCCCTGCTCACTGCTGCCTTCCAATCCTTTAGGAGACCTCAGCTTGAAGGGGACTCCATCACAGACTCCCTCCGTGACCACCGAGCGGTCAGCAGTCTGAGGTGAGAGGCCACATGGGGAGAGAAACCAGGCCACCCCAGGTCCTCTGGCCATCCCAGCTCAGGCCGGAGTAGAAGTGAGGCCCCCTGGACACCCAGTGCCAGTGGGGCCCCTGGCTGTGGGCAGACCTGTGAGTGAGCCCAGGAGGCTAGCAACAACTCTGCTTCATCAGCCTCACAAATGTATTGAGTAATGAAAAAGTTACTGCCTTAGGGTGCTTATGTCTCAGGTGGTTGATGTAGTGACAGACAGCAGATTCATTCTCCCTGGTGTTCCTGACTGTGCAGTAAGGAGAGCTCCTTGCTACTGTGGGGAATTCCCCCCTCACCTCCTGCTCTGTCCCCTTCACAGGACTGCTCTCAGGACCTGAGTTTCTGAGTCACGGTCCACTTGACAGGATGAGGCTCTCTCCCCAGTAGGTCAGTGAGTGGAGGTGGGGAGACTGTTCCCCTACCATCTCACCTTCTTGTCCCATCAGCCTCCCTGGAACTGCAGTCCTGCACTGGGCAGGGATGGTCTCACTTAGTTAACTCAAGAACCAGAATATGTTTCAAAGGGTCAGTATCTATTTCAGTAAGCAGGGAAAGAGCTAAAGATTTTCACAGTTTGTCTTTTCCCATATTATAAAGGGGAAATCACTTAGAGAATCACTTAGGCTTCCCTTGTGGCTCAGATATTAAAGAATCTGCCTGCAATGTGGAAGACCCAGGTTCAGTCCCAGAGTTGGGAAGAGCCCCTGGGAAAGGAAATGGCAATTCACCCCAGTACTCCTACCTAGAGATTTCCACAGACAGAGGAGCTTGGCAGGCTACAGTTTATGGGGTCTCAGAGTTGGAAACGACTGCACGACTACACTTTCTTTCTTTCTTTTGGGAGAACACCCCAGGGCAACACCAGTACTCTTGAACCTGGTTTTTTACTTAGAACCCCCTTCCACTCTGTTCACAGTAATCTCCACCTGCCTCCTGCAGGAGACTCATCCTCATGGGAAAACCCCATCCCCATGAAGGTCTCATCACTTGAGTCAGTCTCCATTCCCTGGCCAGTCACCAAATCTTTAGTATAACCTCAGTTTATCATGACAGGGTGTTTCTTGGGGCTTAGATCAGGAAGGGTGGGGGCATCTGAAGGAGAAGATGCTGTTGGTTTCTGGGTCTAGTGTGAGCCTGGTCACCCAGACAATGGATTTCCCTCAAGAGTCCCACTCTGAGAGGCTCCTGAGAGTCTGGTTCTTTAAGTCTTTGACCTGATAGAACAGGAAGGTGTATCAGCCTCACCTGGCTTCTATCAGGAGGGGAGGCACAGGTTTTCAGGAGTGAACATAACTTTTAAAGGGAATGATGCAAACTACAATGATATTAAGTCTAATTTTCTTAACTAGTCTGCTGCTTCTCCCTTACCTAGGTCTCTAGGAGAATCACACTCTTATTGAGCAGAAAGGGGTTGGATTTCTTCCTGTTCTGTTACCCACCGTCCCACGTCAGACCCCAACAAGCGTCCTTTGCCAGCTGTGGCTAGTTCCAATAGAACTTGCTCTGGAGCACATGCTCCCCGCTAAAAGCCCTCCAGGGGCTGGAGCTAGTGGTTCATGTGAGTGGAGAGGGGCGGGGTTCTCGAGAGTCCGGGCTCAGCTGTGTAGCTACGCGCCCAGATCCAGTGCCAGGTGCATCGTCTCTGCCCACGGCCCCCTGGCCACCATCTTGAATCACAGCCCCGGGAGCAGCGTCTCTGCCCTCGGCCCTCAGAGCTGAGGTGTCAGTGGAGCCATTTCTCCCCAGGAAGTCTTGTCTGAAGGGCCAGGGATGGGAGGCCTCCGCAGGAGGTGACTTGTGAGCAAGTGAAAGTCAACTCAGCACAAAGGGAAAGAAAAAAGGTTAAATTTTTATTTTATGACCCTGATTCTAATTTCTGTTGTTTAGTTGCTCAGTCGAATCCAACTCTTTTGTGACCCCATAGACTGTAGCCCACCGTGCTCCTCTGTCCATTCGATTTCCTGGGCAAGAATATTGGAGTGGGTTGCTGTTTTTTTTTCTCCAGGGAATCTTCCCAACCAGGCATCAAACCTGCATCTCCTGTGTCTCCAGCATTGGTAGGCAGGATCCCACAAAAACTGGCTCAAACCAGCTACAATCAAGATGGTGTTGAGCATGATCTGGTCACTGACCTCTAACTCATTACACCTTCATTAGAACACTAAAAATCATTCCCCTTGCACCATGACAGGCATTGTGATAGTTCCAAGGCTGACCATAAAAGGCAAAAAAATGTTCCATGACCCAGCTCCTGGCACTCCCCATCCCTTCCTCAGAATAGCAAGAATATTCTTGCCACTCTCTATCCTATGAAATTCCCCAACCCATAAAAACTCACAACCCCATACTTTGGGAGCACTCTTGCCTTCTGAGAAAGTCCACATTCTGTCTGTGGACAGTGTATCTCCCTGAATCAGTCCATTTTTCACTCTACTTCAGCTCGCTCTTGTATTCTTTCCTGCAGAAGCCAAGGACTCTCACTTGACAGCTAGTCTCAGGGCTCCCAGGACATGATATTTCCTTCTCCTGCACCACTGGTAACCTGGAGAATGAAGGATAGAGATTATAGATCTAACCTGATTATAAAGTAGTTGACCTATATTTAAGAAGAATTCTTATTTATTGTCCTAGTGTCTCTTAAACTCTAGCAAAGTCTGGTTTCTGATTTCCCAGCAGATTTTGCTTTTTAAACTTGCTTTGTTTTTAAAATCTACTTTTCTATGGGATTTTCGGGCTTCCCTGATAGCTTAGTTGGTAAAGAATCCTGCAATTCAGGAGACCCTGTTTGATTCCTAGGTTGGAAAGATCCACTGGAGAAGCGATAGGCTACCCACTC
>NW_011490496.1:9313-10764 GCF_000754665.1 Bison bison bison | reverse complement strand
ATTCTTCCCCGGTAAAGAATCCACCTGCAATGTGGGAGACCTTGGTTCAATCCCTGGGTTGGGACGATGCCCTAGAAAATTGAAAGACTACCCATTCCAATATTCTGGCCTGGATAATTCTATGGACAGTATATGGGGGTCACAAAGAGTTGGACACGACTGAGTGACTTTCATTTCTCTTTGCTTCATGGAATTTTAAAGGAAGGATGTAATTGGTTCTCATTTGCTCCCCAGCTGGATGGCACACACTTCATCTCCCTCTATGGCATTCTCTCATCCTGGTTCCACACTCCATAAGCCTGTTGCTTCCCGCTTTCTGAATTTTCCAGACCCCAGGTGGGAAATCAGGATTTTCTATTTCACTCGTAACACAGGTTTATGGTCTGGGAGTCTCCTCTACAAAGCTGATAACTCTGCTGGCTTCTAGCAGGAGGTAAGGCATGAGCCATACTTGAAGGGGTTTCTATCATATCCTGTATCCCCCCTACTTTGGGGACGGTGATCACTGGGGACAGATGTCTCCAGCTCTCTGCCTCTCATTCCCAGACCTTTGCTCTCCTCTGATTTGGGTTTTGATCTGTCTTCTGTGGAGGAAATTGTGGTTGGCTGTTTTCTTGCCAATTGTGCTCTTTATACCAGCACCAGTACCCTTTAAGCTATAACCTCAAGAATTCCATTTTCATTCCTTTTACAAAAACATTCACACCCTAGCAAGGGACAGTCAATTTAATATTTTGGTAAAATATATTTCCATAATTGTTTCCACTTATTGAACATCTCTTCTGTGCTATGAACTGCAGTAAGCACTTTCACATCAATAATAACTCCATGAAATTGATACTGATTTTCAGTACCCCCTTTACAGATAAGAAACTTTGTTCACGGAATACAATTATCACCCGGAGATGGAAGAGTTGTCCTTGATAGGAAGTGGCCTTCCTTATTTATCTGATACATCTGCTGGGAACCTAAGAGTTTCCAAGTTTTGGAGGGATCAGGTAGAAAGAAAAGACATGTTTTAGTTCTACTTACAAAGGTCTAATTTTCCAAATTGTTGTAAGTCATAATTATCTTGAAGGGAACTGTTTCATTATATCTGGAAAATGCAAACTTAAACTGGTAATATTTTATTTTATTTTTTAATATAGATTTATTTATTTTAATTGGAGATTAATTACTTTACAATATTATACTGGTTTTGCCATACATAAACATGAATTCAATATTTTAGACAATATATTTAGACATAAAAATAATAGCCATGTTCACCAGTTCACTCAGCAACTAATCCTTTTTGTTAACAGTTTTGTGAAGCCATTAGGCTTTGTGCTAGATCTATAAAATTTCTTACAAAGTTGACTAGCATGGTCTGAAATTTATCAGATACCTGTATTTATCAAAAGTCCTTTCTATGAATCTTCTTGAACATGAAACACTTTTGCAAAACTGTC
>NW_011490496.1:6913-9213 GCF_000754665.1 Bison bison bison | reverse complement strand
TGTTCATCTGTCTTACATCATTTGAATTTCCAAGGCTCCATCCAGAGAGCCTAGAAGTGTAAAAGAAAGAGGAATTTTCCTCTCCCCTACACAGTAAAGTATACATAATGTAAAATGAACTTTTTAAACCATTTCTTAAATGCACTGCTCTGTGGCAGTAATTATATTCACATTGTTGTGAATCCATCTCCAGAATTTCTACATCTTCCCTTTAGATTTTATTAGGTTTGTCATAGCTTTCCTTCCAAAGAGCAAGTGTCTTTTAATATTATGGCTGCAATCACCATCCGCAGTGATTTTAGAGCCCAAGATAATAAAATCTGTCACTGCTTCCACTTTTTCCCCATCTATTTGCCATGAAGTGATGGGACCAGATACCATGATCTTAGCTCTTTGAATGTTGAGTTTCAAGCCAACTTTTTCACTCTCGTCTTTCACCCTCATCAAGAGACTCTTTAGTTCCTCTTTGCTTTGTGCCACTAGAGTGATATCATCTGCATCAGTTCAGTTCATTTGTTCAGTCGTGTCTGACTCTTTGTGACCCCATGGACTGTAGCACACCAGGCTTCAACTGCGTATCTGAGGTTATTGATATTTTGCCTGGCAACCTTGACTCCAGCTTGTGCTTTATCCAGTCTGGGATTTTGCATGATGTAGGGATGGGGGAGCCTGGTGGGCTGCCGTCTATGGGGTCACACAGAGTCGGACACGACTGAAGTGACTTAGGAGCAGCAACAGCAGCAGCAGTCTGCATATTAGTTAAATAAACAGTATGACAGTATACAGCCTTGTTGTACTCCTTTCCCAATTTTTGTTTGTCTGAAGAAGTATTCATTTTTCCTTCACTTTTGAACAATCATTTCACAAATTACAGAATTCTAAGTTGGTGGTTTTTTCTCTCAACACTTAAAACTTTTTCACTCTACTCTCTTCCATGTTTGCTTGGTTTCTGAGGAGAATTGGATATAATTCTTATCTTTATTCCTCTATAGCCAAAATGTTTTTTCTTTAATTTGAAAATAATATGCCTAGTTGTAGGTCCCCCCCCCCTCATTTCTGTTACACTGCTTTTTATCTCTAGCATTTACTCTTGGTTCTTTCTTAGAATCTCCATCTTTCTGCTTCTATCACCCATCTGTTTTTATGTGCTGTATACTCTATACATTAGAGCCCTTGGCATATTATTCATGTTATTGTTATTGTTGTTTAGTTTCTTTTTAGCATTTGACTCTTTTGTGACCCCAAGAACTGTAGCCCACCAGGCTCCTCTGTCTATAGGATTTCCCAGGGAAGAATACAGGAGTGGCTTGCCATTTTCTTCTCCAGGGGATCTTCCTGCCCCAGGGATCAAACCCAGGCCTCCTGCATTGGCAGGCAGATTCTTTACCACTGAGCCACCAGGGAAGGCATAGTTGCTTTTCAATTCCTCATCTGATATTTCCAACATCCCTGCCATGTCTGGTTCTGATGATGCTTTGTCTCTTCAAAAATATTTTTCTTTTTTCTTTTGCAGTGTCTTGTAAGTTTTTCTTGAAATGCAGACATGATGTCCTGGATTAAAGACACTGCTATAAGAGGGCTTTAGTAATGAGGAAGTGAGGTGTGAGGGCAGGCAGATCCCATGATTAGGTCTCAGCCCCTCAGTAAGCCTCTTCCTCTGGACTGTGAACCTCACAAGTGTTTCTCATTTTTCTCTCCCCTACCCCATCCCTTGTGTGGGACAGAATGGCTTGAGCCAGCTGGAGCTGGATATTCCCTTCTCTGAGGTCAGTTGGGTTCAGTTAATACCCTAGAGGGTTAGACTCTAGTACTAGTTTTCCTCTAGGGCCTTCTTAAGAGGACTGAGTGTTCTGGTCTATTTCAAATTGGCTACCCCCTATCACCCCACTCCCAGCAGGAAGGCTGAGGGGATTTTCCCTGGTACTCCTGTAGGATCCTGATGAAGCTACTGGAGGTAAATCTCACAATATTGTGAGTCCCCCCATGACTGGGTCCCCTGGAGTTTTTACTTTCAGATTGTTGACACTGAGCCTCCAGCAGTTTGTCAGTTACGGCTCTGGTTTCTTCCCCAAGCACAGGTTCCCATGATCGTTTCACCCTGAGGAAGCCTCAACTTCCTCTGTTTACCTGTGAGCCTCCCCAGTCCCGGGGGTGGCAGTTTGCCTCCTCTGACAGATGCAAGAGCAGGTTTCCCTTTCCTCTCTCTCTCTCTCTCTTTTTTTTTTTAATCTACACTTACCTAAGTTATCTTATCCAATACCATGGAATTCTTTTATCTTTTTTTTTTTTTTTTTCCCAGG
>NW_011490496.1:2049-5911 GCF_000754665.1 Bison bison bison | reverse complement strand
CGACTGAGCGACTTCACTTTCACTTTTCACTTTCATGCATTGGAGAAGGAAATGGCAACCCACTCCAGTGTTCTTGCCTAGAGAATCCCAGGGATGGGGGAGCCTGGTGGGCTGCCTTCTATGGGGTCACACAGAGTTGGACATGACTGAAACGACTTAGCAGCAACAGCAGCAGCATCCTCTTTTGTACCACATGGACTGTAACTGCCTGGCCCCTCTGTCCATGGGATTTCCCAGGCAAAAACACTGGAGTGTGTTGCCATTTCCTTCTCCAGGGGATCTTCCCGACCCAGGGATCGAACCCGGGCCTCCTAATTGGCAAGCAGATTCTTTACCACTGAGCCCCCAGGGAAGCCATTGGCCCAAATTGAGAAGTTTTGCTTAATTTTTTACATCAGGTCTCTATATGATAGTCAATGATGCAAATGGGACTGAGGGCCAGTGGGAAGTGAGACGGGAACTCATCACTAACAACAAAGTTCTGAAATGTGAGTGTGACTTCTTTCCATGAATTAGATCACATTTGAAATTTGTATACTAACATGACCCTTACTTATTTGCTTTCTTGAGTGGGAGAGAAATTTTTGGTGCTAAAGCCTTTCCACTGGTTACAGCCGTGCTATCCATAGAAATATACAGTGAAACACATCTGTAAATTTAAATTGTAGTAGCCATGTGAAAAAGTTAATAGGGACAAATAATAGTAGTAAGATTTTTTTAAGCCAATGTGTCAAAAATACTATATCAACGTGTAATAAATATAAAAAATCATTGAGGCATAAAGAGTTTTATGCTGTCTTTGAAATCTGTGTTGTATTGTACAATTAAAGGACACTTCAGTTTGGACCAGATGCATTTCAAGGCCTCAGAATCATCATGTGAATAGTGCTACTGTATTAATATTATAAACCCAAGGTTTATAATATTAGAAAGTATTTTCATGGGCTCAAAGAGGAAGTGAATATAGTTTTCAATACTTGGAATGATGTTCCTCAGAGGTTTCATAGTTTGGGTTTTCCAGTCACAGACTTTGAGACATTTGAGTGAAAGTGGTTTATTTTAGAAGTGATCCCAGGAAAACACATGTAGGAAGTGGACAAGTGAGACAAAGCAGGAAGGACACCAATAAAAAGTGTGTTAGCAAGAAAGTTACTGCTTTTGCAACTGGGCTCCTTCCCTTGTGGTCACCTTGGTAGACACAGTTATTCCAACTCATAGGCAAGGGCATTGGGGCATTTATCTACCCACTTCCCATCCATCACTGGTTAAGGGTTGAATCCAAGGTTTTGGGCTTGCTTTTCATATGGCCCCAGTGTGCTTCCATAGCCAGAAAGAGGCCCTAAGTGGAGAGTTGCAGATAGGCAGTGACCTCCTTAATCCTGGAGAAGAGTCAGAGGTCACGAGCTAGAAAGTGACAGCTTCTGCTCCAGCAGGTCACACTGTCCAAGGAGGGATCCTATTAGCCTCAGTATGTTACAAAGACTTGATGTTACAAAGACTCCGCTTTATACCACTCATCCTATTCACTTATATATCCCTAGCTCCTGGAATAGTGGGTGTTTAATAAATGTTGACTGTATGACTTTCCCTGAGTGCCTGCTTTATTCTTTAAGGCTCTCAATGTAAATGGGGCACATGGTTACCAATCATGGGTCATGTCCTTAAAACTCCCTCATCAGAAAGGAAAGAGAGGTTTTCCCTTTCTAGCTCCAGCAAAAGCAAAACAAAAATCACCCTCACTCCCCACCCCCCCTTCACTGCTCAATATTCTCAAGGAAGAAATCCAGTTGGTCTGGTTAGCCATGAGGTTATCTCTCAACCAAGCCCTTTGGACAAGGTCATGGCATATGATGATTGGCTAGATTTCAGCTGGGTACTCACTCCTGAGTTTACAGAGGTGGATATATCACTAGGAGAAGTGATAGAGAAATTATCACTATATTCAGAACTATGCATACCCACAGGATTATGTTTAAATTGTAAATCTCATTTTCTTATATGTCTTGGTTGAAAATGCTTGAGGACCAGCATTATCTCAGCTGAATCATTTTAGTACTGCTCTTATACCTGCTGTAGGTTTAACACTTGAAGCTTTGACGATTTGACAGAGATCTCATAGACCAGTCATTTTCAACGTTTTTGGAACCAGGGACTGGTTTCATGGAAGACAATTTTTTTCACGGACCAGGGAGAGTGGGATGATTTCGAGATGATTCAATCACTTTATTTATTTTGCACTTTATTTCTATTATTATTACATTGTAATATATAATTAAATAATTATACAACTCACTATATTTCAGAATCAGGGAGCCCTGAGCTTGTTTTTCTACAACTAAATGGTCTCATCCAAGCTTGATGGGAGAGAGCGACACCCGAAGTGTGTTCTTATATCCAATCTACTTTGTGATCTTGCTTTGATTGCTGTCACTGCAGAAAACCCTGCTTTACAAAGATAGCTTGTTCAAAATGGAAGCAGGCTTTTCAATGCTTTGTGGCAATCTCTGCCACAGAGAATATCCTGTGGCAGGATATTCTGCCTGGACTTTAGAATGTATAGAAATTTGAAGTTGTCTCAAACATACTTTTAGGTCATCATCATTTGCAGTCTCACGAAGCTGATCCTCTTTCTAGCATGAACAAAGTTGATTTACCTGGCTTATTCACAGATAGGTCACAGATCCATTCCTTCCCAGTTCAAGGGTCTTTTGCTGTTGGGATGTAATGCTCAAACTCTTTAGAAAGCTGAGATAGGTGATCAAAGACCACCTGGGAGAAAGAAGTCCCTGGCTCAGTCTTTTTCAAAATATCTGCTAATATTTGAAACATGTCAAAAATCTCAATGTTCACTTGTCACCCCCATAGATCCAGTTTGGTACGGAATGCAGCCACTTTACTTTGTTGGATAACTGGTTGCCACATATATGTGTTGCAATGAACTCATAATTGAAGTAGAACTCTCAATATTTTATCTTAAATTGTTTCCTTTTTGTTGGTGGTCTTAGAGTCTTTTGCTGTCTCATCATTGGGTCTCTCCCCCTTATCAAAGAAGCTCTCCAGCTGTGTTTGTTTTTCACTCATTTTGGTAAAGTTAGCTGTGGGCTTACCAGACTGAGACGGAGACAAGTGTGCAGTGCAGGAAGAGCCGCTGATGGAAAATAATGGGCAGGCCTTGTGCATACTGAAATGAGTGTTGGATTCTGACTTAAAGCCTATCACAAGATGCGGCTGTCCAATTGAAGTACATCAACTCATGTTACTGTACAGCCTGCCAGCAGATGCAGCTTGTCACTTCCCACTCACTGAAAGGATTTTGATATGAGTCTGCAAGCAATTGTCTTATTTTGGTCTCTGTGTCGTCAACCTCTCTGCTCATGATAATCTGTGTTTGCAGGTGCTCCCCAGTGCTAGCATCATCACTTCAGCTCCACCTCAGATCATTAGGCATTGGATTCTCATAAGAAGTGTGCAAGCTAGATCCCTCACACGGGCAGTTCACAGTAAGGTTTGTGCCTCTATGAGAATCTAATGCTGCTGCTGGTCTGAGGTGGAGCTCAGGTGGTAATGTGAGTGATGAGTGGAATGGCTATAAATACTGATCAAGCTTCTCTCCCTTGCCCATCACTCACCTCTTACTATGTGGCCTGATTCCTAATAGGCCACAGACCAGTGGTTGAAGACCCCTGCTGTAGACCATACAATATTTTATAGTTTGCACAGATACAAATTTCCACCATTTATCCCTGAGGTTTGTTTGGAAATGAATCATCAAGTCCAACAAGATTGCATTTCGCCTTAGATATTGTTTTGCCCTCCTCATTAGAGTCAATGGCTGTCTTCATTAACTCGGCATAATATATTC
>NW_011490496.1:0-447 GCF_000754665.1 Bison bison bison | reverse complement strand
TCCTACAGTCATTGATTCATTCAGATAGCATATTGTGGCACTTTTCACACAGACCATCCACCAGTGGGATGGTCATGCTGGACTTGGACTTGAATCCAAATCTAGATTCATCATTTACTGATTCAAAGACCTTGGAGAAGTGCTGTCTTTGAGCCTCATTTTTCTCATCTGTAAAACAGATAACACCTCCTTGAATAGGGCACTGTTTGATTTAAAAGTGAAGCAAAAAAAAAAAAAGTGAAGCAGGTTCCCCACAAATGCACATAACCTGTGTTCTATAACATATGCCACTGTTACATGTTTGAGTTATAAAATGTTTGAATACATTAAGGATTCCTTTAAAATAGATTTCTCCTCCAGCTTTATTGAGCTGAGCTCATGATGAAAGAAATCATAAGGCAATCTCTCTGTCCCAAATCCCCCTTGTAAGAGGGCAGCAAAAAACTC
>NW_011490495.1:18355-19450 GCF_000754665.1 Bison bison bison | reverse complement strand
CCTAACTGCCTGGTCTCCCTCCCATGTGGCCCCCATGACTGGCCTCCATGGAGGGGCCTCTGAGGGGCTGGAGGCCCGGAGATGGCCTTGCCAATCTCTCCTCTGCCTGAGCTAGATGTCTGTGCATTTGGGAGCCAGGGGCAACTCTGGCAGTCCCAAGACTGTGTCAGGGCCCACCCGCTGAAGGGCGAGGAAGGTGGAGTGAAAGGCAGAATGTGGTAGCAGGACTCTCTTCCACACCCCTGCTCTTCACTTCTCTTGCAACTCAAGACTCCTGTGTCTCCTCGCAACAAATCTTCTGAGGATTCCAGCTCCTAGAAGGGGATCTGCCTTTGTGTCTGGGGTTGGCCCTTGGAAGCCTGCAGCATCTGCCTGTTGTGCTCCATTGCTGCCAGGACCTGATCTTTCCAGAGGCTTTTCAGCATTGGTAGGAAGACTTCATCCACCTGGGAGTTATCCATTTCCTATCACCAGCCCCAGCCATAGCACACTCTTCTCTCTTCCTATTTCAAGCTTTCCCTTGATGGCAGTCCCCTGCCTTTGACTTCACCCTTTCAAAGCTTCACCCTTTCATAGAACTATCATAAAGTCTTCATCTATTTCAACATTTTTTGGGGGGAAAATGAAGGCTATGAATACCTCAGTCTACTCTGCATTGAAAAGACTTTCCCTCATTCCCATTCTTTCCACAAGCATCTCAGTGTCTGGCTCTGTGTTGGGTCCTGGAGAAACAGCAATACATCAGAGATCACCCCAGCCTTTATGGACCTCACCACCTGGTGGGAGACCCAGACGTGACATGTCCACCAGTCGTCGAATGTCTAATTGAGGTGTGGTGCTGAGAGTCCAGGGAACGAGTGTAAGGCGGGTGGTGATGGAGTTCTCACTAGGCGCCCAGGAGACTTACAGGGTCAGTAGGGATGTGGGAGGCCCACAAGGAAGCAGTGTGGGAATAGACCCAGAGACACACAATGGCCTGGTGGTTTTCAGGGATGTGGCTTGTGTTCTGAGTACCTCGCGTGGTACAGATGGGGACACTGAACTACAGAAAGGATGTCCTCCCCGAAGTTTGACCCTTGTGAGGTGGTGAAGGAG
>NW_011490495.1:14215-14752 GCF_000754665.1 Bison bison bison | reverse complement strand
AAGCAGGTACATGGTTTTTCCCTTTTCAACCTTCCTTCCGGTCCCCTCTCTGAAGAGCTCCAGCTGCAACCTGCCCGAGTTAGAGGCAGCTATTAAAAAATAATAGTGAGGCCAGGGCAGTCTTTTATAGTCTATGACACAGTGATATAGACTTGCCAGGTGGCACAGTGGTAAAGAACTCCCCTGCCAATGCAGGAGACGCCAGAGACATGGGTTTGATCCCTGAGTCAGAAAGATCCCCTGAAATAGGAAATGGCAACCCACTCCAGTATTCTTTCTTGGAAAATCACATAGGTGAAGGAGACTGGCAGACTATAGTCCATGGGGTCGCAGAGAGTCAGACACGACTGAGCACACATACGCACAGTGGTATAGAGTGAAGGCTCTGGAACTAGGCCACCTGGGTTTAACTCCTGGCTTAGCTGGCTCAGCTGGTAAAGTATCAACCTGCAATGCGGGAGACCTGGCTTCGATCCCTGGATTGGGAAGGTCCCCTGGAGAAGGGAAAGGCTACCCACTCCAGTATTCTGGCCTGGA
>NW_011490495.1:9310-10097 GCF_000754665.1 Bison bison bison | reverse complement strand
CATACCTTCCTATATGAAGGCACACAGCATCCAGCCACATGAAGATGCTCACCCAGGTGTCCAGGGTCTAAATGAAGCCAGGGAGGGGTGAAGGTGGTGAGCTGAGTGCCAAATGAACAGCTGCCTTCCTTTTCTGTTCTCATTTTTCTGACCACCCTCAATATTTTATGTGTCCCTGGTGGCTCAAATGGTAAAGAATCTGCCTGCAGTGCAGGAGACCTAGGTTTGATCCCTGGGTTGGGAAGAATCCCTGGAGAAGGAAAAGGCTACCCACTCCAGTATTCTGGCCTGGAGAATCCTATGGACTGTATAGTCCATGGGGTCACAAAGAATCAGACACAACTTTCACTTCTTAGGGCAAGTACCACACTTCTCCTTCTGTTCTGGTTATTTCTCCCTATGTCCTACCTCCCCTATGAGACTGGAAGCTCCTTGAAGTAGGGTCTTGTTTCTCAGTGGCCACTGCCCCTGGCATATGGGGAATTAGCACATCCTGGGTGGCCCCTGGCGTCATAGCAGGGATTTAATCTCTGCACCCAAGTGTGAGGGTCAGCCTCACCTTCCACATTTTACACATAAGGACACTGAGGCTTCGAGTAGGAAAGTGACTTGCTCAAGGTCATACTGCCAAGGTGAAGCAGAACCACTTCAGCAACTAATGCCAGTGCTCCGCCTCCCCTTATAGCACACTGTTTTCTCTCTGGGAGTTTCTAGCGGGCTCTCTCTCCCTGGAATCTGGGGAGGGCCAGTGCCTCATCTGGGGGTTCAGAGAAGCTGGCAGCAGCCT
>NW_011490495.1:4250-5872 GCF_000754665.1 Bison bison bison | reverse complement strand
TCAGAAAGAGCTCTAGTATACAGGCTGGAGTAGGTTACCATCCCCTTCTCCAAGGGATGTTCCCGACCCAGGGATCGAACCCGTATCTTTTTGCGTCTCTTACACTGGCAGGCAGGTTCTTTACCACTAGGACCACCTGGGAAGCCCTAGCTAGTGGCCCTGTGGGGGAACTCTTCCTCATTGGAATAGTTCCAAACCTGGTACATCAAGGGCCAAGGGTGCATGTGTCTTGAGGAGCTTCATCTGTGAAGCCTGGCCTGAGGCATGGCTTTGCTCCTGGCAAGCACCAGTGGGTAGATGCCACCCTCTTCCCTCCTTACCAGCAGCAGTGGTCCAGCTTGTCACTGTTCTCTTTAGACACTAAAGTCTGTGTGACAATGGAGAGAGCACTGACATTGGAGTTAGACCTAGGCTCAAATCTCAGCCCTGTCATTTGCTGTGTGTGGAAGTCACTTTGGACAAATCACTTCACTTATCCAAAGGAGCCTTGGCTTCCTCATCACTAAAATGGGCACGATAACTCCTTTACCTCAAAGTGTTGACTTGAGGGTTAAATGAGATGAATAGATTTAAGAGTACTTGACACCGTTGGCCTTCAACGAGGAATAGTTCCCCCACAGGGCCACTAGCTAGGGCTACCCAGGTGGTGCTAGTGGTAAAGAACCTGCCTGCCAATGCAGGAGACACAGAAAGATACGGGTTCGATCCCTGGGTTGGGAATACCCCTTGGAGAAGGGAATGGCTAACCTACTGCAGTATTCTTGCCCAGAGAATCCCATGGACAGAGGAGCCTGGCAGGCTACAGTCCATGGGGTCGCAAAGAGTTGGACATGACTGAGCGATTGAGCATGTGGCCGCTTGCAGTTTCTTAGAAGGTGTTCCTGATCCAAGGTGTCCCAAATCTCTATCCCAGGATTTCATATGGCCCTGTTATTTACAGCTTCCAGTTCATGCCTTGTCCATTGCTGCTTATCCTATGTCTTCTTATTCCCTGGGCTTTCCAAAGATAAGAAACTTTCAGCCAGATGGAGCTGGAGGAGAAGATGACTGGCTCTGGGAGCTTCTAGAGAGAATGCTGTTGTAACTCTAGGTCAGAAACTTCAGTCTCTCCAACTGCAGTTCTGGTCCTCTCCTTATCATGCTGCCAGGGAGAGAGAGAACAGCTGGTTCCCATCCTCCAAATAATAAGCCTGCCGTGCAAATTGTTTTCCAAAATCATTAGGCCACAAAGATTCTATTCAGTTGCAATGTTTGCATTGGCCCCGCCCTCATTTCCCAGAAACTGGAAGACGTTCACTCACAAGAGACACTTGCACAGACACACACGGGAAAGACCAAGAGATCTCGGGTCAGAGGCCTGTACAGATTTTCCCAGAAAAAGAAAGAACCAGGGTGATGATCTCAGTGGAGCCAGGAAGGCCCCTCAACCCAGAGACCCAGAGCTTAGGAGGGATTTGAAATCTTCACACTTTTTGGAAGGACTCTGAGCAGCTGCTCAACCACAGAGGCAAGAAGTGAGCTGAACCAAGCCTTCCAGGTGCCTAGCCCTGTGCTAAGAGGAGAAAGAAGGAATGATGTAGTCTCCCCTGCTCTTGGGAGACTTGTGGTTTACTTTGAAGAGA
>NW_011490495.1:0-594 GCF_000754665.1 Bison bison bison | reverse complement strand
GAGAAGGGATAGGCTACCCTCTCCAGTATTCTTGGGCTTCCCTGGTGGCTCAGCTGGTAAAGAATCTGTCTGCAATGTGGGAGACCTGGGTTCCACCCCTGGGTTGGGAAGATCCCCTGGAGAAGGAAACAGCTACCCACTCCAGTATTCTGGCTTGGAGAATTCCATGGACTGTATAGTCAATGGGGTCGCAAAGAGTCAGACATGACTGAATGACTTTCACTTCACTTGGAGCCAAGCAGATTTGGGCTAGGCACTTGCTCTGTTACTTCCTAGATGTGTGACCTCCAGTAAGTTACTCCATTTCTCTGAGTCAGAGGATGGTGACTCCACTGAGAGGGGTTCAACATCCATAAGTCCTCTACATAGTGCCTAGCACAAAGTGAGTGCTCAATATGATTGAACCCATGTACAACATTGCTATTTCAGACCAAGGTTCAGGGGCCCCATTGCACAGGATCAACAGCCCCAGTTCCTCTGTCTATTTCTCACATTTTGCAGCTGCCAGCCTGGGTGATTTGCCCTGGTTGTTTATCAGTGCGCCTTGGCAAATGTGGGACATAGAGTCAGGCCCCATATTCCATGTGGTCTGGA
>NW_011490494.1:9391-9962 GCF_000754665.1 Bison bison bison | reverse complement strand
CCATAGACGGCAACCCACCGGGCTCCCCTGTCCCTAGGATTCTCCAGGCAAGAGTACTGGAGTGGGTTGCCATTTCCTTCTCCAATGTGTGAAAGTGAAAAATGAAAGTGAAGTCACTCAGTCATGTTCGACTCTTTGCGACCCCATGGACTGCAGCCTAAGCTGTTTCTAAAACACTACTGGGATAAATTAGATTGCCAGATAAAATACGGGGTGCTCAGTTCAACTTGAGTTTCAGAGAGACAATAAATATTTTTAGTATAAATATGTTGTAAGTATTGCAGTTTTTAGTCTGTTAAATTTGTATATTTTAGTGTTTAGTATCACATAATATGTATTATGTATATTGCACATGTATGTCCTAAATATTGCATGGAATATAGTTAAACTAAAATGTTAGTTGACTGTTCCATACATCAGCGTCACTTTTGCTGTCTCGTACACAGGGTTATTGTTAGCATCTTTCTAAATTCCATATATATGGTATGGGGAGGGAGGAGGGTTCAGGATGGGGAGCACATGTATACCTGTGATGGATTCATTTTGATATTTGGCAAAACTAATACAATTA
>NW_011490494.1:4538-5292 GCF_000754665.1 Bison bison bison | reverse complement strand
AAAGTATCAGTTCAGTTCAGTTCAGTTGCTCAGTCATGTCCGACTCTTTGTGACCACATGAACCACAGCATGCCAGGCCTCCCTGTCCATCACCAACTCCTGGGGTGTACCCAAACGCATGTCCATTGAGTCGGTGATGCCATCTAACCAAGGATATCTTGCCCTAAAATGAGGGGACTCTTTTATTGGGTAAGCACTCAATAAAGGTTAACAACCTGGCTTGATAAAAATATCTTCAGAATTCTGATTTAAATAAAGGCTTTCTAAGAGGAAATTTGCATTTTTCTATGTCTTTTACATGTTAATACAGTTCTACCTGATCTCCCTAGGTCACTCTGTGTTTGTGCATTTTGTTTGTTCACGTTTTTAAAAACTTGTCCTTTGCTACACTGTTTTTTAGAATAAACTCTCCAAATTTAGGTAACATCCTCCCCCAGTGACTTAGGGGGTGGTCTATTGAGTCTTAATGACTTGAATATCTATTGACATATATTTTATTGGTGTCCAAATGATGGACCCTTTTAAAACTGGAGAAATACATTATCAGAGAAATGCAAATCAAAACCACAATGAAGTACCATCTCACGCCAGTCAGAATGGCTGCTATCCAAAGGTCTAAAAACAATAAATGCTGGAGACGGTAAGGAGAAAAGGAAACCCTCTTACACTGTTGGTGGGAATGCAAACTAGTACAACCACTATGGAGAACAGTGTGGAGATTCCTTTAAAAACTAGAAATAGAACTGCCATATGA
>NW_011490494.1:0-428 GCF_000754665.1 Bison bison bison | reverse complement strand
TGATCTATATTTCTGTCTTTGTGCCAGTGCCATACTGTCTTGATAACTGTGGCTTTGTAGTAGAGCCTGAAGTCAGGCAGGTTGATTCCTCCAGTTCCATTCTTCTTTCTCAAGATTGCTTTGGCTATCCGAGGTTTTTTTTTTTTTTTCCATACAAATTGTGAAATTATGTTTTATAGGTCTCTGAAAAATACCATTGGTAGCTTGATAGGGATTGCATTGAATCTATAGTTGACTTTGGCTAGGATACTTATTTACACTATATTGATTCTTCCAGTCAATGAACATTCTATATTTCTCCATCTATTTGTATCCTCTTTCATTTCCTTCATCAGTGTTTTATAGCTTTCCATATATAGATCTTTTGTTTCTTTAGGTAGATTTATTCCTGAGTATTTTATTCTTTCCATTGTAATGGTGAATGGAAT
>NW_011490493.1:4589-5668 GCF_000754665.1 Bison bison bison | reverse complement strand
GTTCACAGGGTGACAGAACATCAGTGTTGGATTTCAGTCCTGCCACTGGCTCAGGTCACCTCTACAGAAAGAAATATATTTCTTAATTCTCATCCCATCTCGACATTACTTCTGCATACTCTGCATACTCCTAGGAGTATAAACTGTCAGGTTATCAGTTTTTTGAATGTGCAAGTGTCAGATATCAATGCATCGTTCAGAGCTGTAACACGAGGGGCATTAGCCTAAGTCATAAGGTTTCACTAATAGAACAGAATTCATTCATCTGAAAAGAAAACCCAATATCTGGGAGAAGGTGCTTCCACATCACAGTTTGTTGAACTCGTTGCTCAAGTGAGCTTATCGCTGTCTGATTGACCCTTTTGGATGATCCATGAAATAGAGAAAGTCCCTTTTAGATACATAAAGCTAAAAGGGGCTGTAGTTTGCTAGGGCTGCCATACAAAGACCAAAGAGTAGGCGACTTAAACAGCAGAAACGTATATCCTCACAGCCCTGGAGGTGGGAAGTCTGAGGTCAAGGTGTCAGCAGAGTTGATTTCCTCTGGGGTTCGCTCCTTGCCTTGTAGACACCATCTTCTATCTGTGTCCTCACATGCCCCTCCCTCTGTGTGAGCCTGTGTCCTGGTTTCTTCTTATGAAAACTCCAGTCTGTTAGATTAGGACCCACTTGTATGATTTCATTTTAACTTTATTGCCTCTTTAAAGATGCTGTCTCCAAATACAGTCAAATTCTGTGGTACTGGGGGGTTTAGGACTTCAACATGTAAAATTGGAAGTGAGAGGGTAACAGGCAAGAAGACCAGGGGGCTCCAAATGGAGGGAGTAGGTTGCAAGTGTCAGACAATTTTTATCTCTCTCTTAAGCTGCAGGAGTAAACAAATTACTAGTGATATATTTTTTCCCCTTCTCTATACAAATTTATATTTGCAGAAAAAGAAATGCAAAAAGGAAAATAGGTTGTCTGAGGAGGCCTTACAAATAGTTGAGAAAAGAAGAGAAGCTAAAGGCAAAGGGAAAAGGAATGATATACCAATTTGAATGCAGAGTTCCAAAGAATAGAAAGGAGAGGTAAGAAAG
>NW_011490493.1:0-1053 GCF_000754665.1 Bison bison bison | reverse complement strand
GCTTTCTTTATAGTCCCAACTTGCACATCCATACATGACCACTGGAAAAACAATAGCCTTGACTAGACGAACCTTTATTGACAAAGTAATATCTCTGCTTTTTAACATGCTATCTAGCTTGGTCATAACTTTCCTTCCAAGGAGTAAGCATCTTCTAATTTCATGGCTGCAGTCACCATCTGCAGTGATTTTGGAGCCACAAAAAATAAAATCAGCCACTGTTTCCACTGTTTCCCCATCTACTTGCCATGAAGTGATGGGACTGGATGCCATGATCTTAGTTTTCTGAATGTTGAGCTTTAAGCCAACTTTTTCACTCTCCACTTTCACTTTCATCAAGAGGCTTTTTAGTTCTTCTTCTCTTTCTGCCATAAGGGTGGTGCCATCTGCATATCTGAGGTTATTGATATTTCTCCCAGCAATCTTGATTCCAGCTTGTGCTTCATCCAGCCTGGCATTTCTCATGATGTACTCTGTGTATAAGTTAAGTAAGCAGGGTGACAATATACAGCCTTGATGTACTTCTTTACCTATTTGGCACCAGTCTATTGTTCGATGTCCAGTTCTAACTGTTGCTTCCTGACCTTCATAGATTGAAATTTGGCTCACTGGAAATTTTGAGTATTATTTTTAGAAAACAATTCATCACTAAATCAGGGGTCCCCAACTGCTGAAGATCCTTTGCAGTATTCAGTTCAGGTATTTCAGACCATGAACCAAAGTCCTTTTCAGTTAAAAGTTGCTAAAAATAATATTTTCTTTATAAAGAATTGTATTGAGAAGGATTATGGAGAAAGGAACCAGATGACTTTGGAAAGAATATTAAGCAGTGGAAAATGAAACTAATTTTCCTTTGTTCCTTTAACTGTTTTTAGTTTCACCAAAAGAGTACATAAATCTATAATCACAAAATATGTCTAGCTTAATAAAATGGAGGAGGGTGATGATATGCAATTAACCAACTGCCCCGGCCCGACTCCCACCAAAGGCTTTATTTTTAAATTCCATTACAACGGAAATAGCCACAGATTTCAGCCAGTGGGCCCAAGCATT
>NW_011490492.1:5462-5907 GCF_000754665.1 Bison bison bison | reverse complement strand
TTTAGGGGAGATGCTTTCAATTTTTCACCATTGAGGATAATGTTTGCTGTGGGTTTGTCATATATAGCTCTTATTATGTTGAAGTATGTTCCTTCTATTCCTGCTTTCTGGAGAGTTTTTATCATAAGTGGATGTTAAATTTTGTCAAAGGCTTTCTCTGCATCTACTGAGATAATCATATGGCTTTTATCTTTCAATTTTTAATGTGGTGTGTTACATTGATTGATTTGTGGATATTGAAGAATCCTTGCATCCCTGATAAAGCCCACTTGGTCATGGTGTATGATCTTTTTAATGTGTTGTTGGATTCTGATTGCTAGAATTTTGTTAAGGATTTTTGGATCTATGTTCATCAGTGATATTGGCCTGTAGTTTTCTTTTTTTGTGGCATCTTTGTCAGGTTTTGGTATTAGGGTGATGGTGGCCTCATAGAATGAGTTTGGAA
>NW_011490492.1:0-2493 GCF_000754665.1 Bison bison bison | reverse complement strand
TTATATATATATAAAGACATTTATGTATGTCTATACAAATATATATATATATATATATTGTTGTTCAGTCACTCACTCGTGTCTAACTTTTTGCAACCCCAAGGTCTGTACCACTCGAGGCCTCTCTGTCCTTCACTGTCTCCCAGATTTTGCTGAAACTCATATTCATGTTGGATGATACCATTAAAATATTTCATTGTACCACTCCAGGCCTCTCTGTCCTTCACTATCTCCCAGAGTTTGCTGAAACTCATGTTCATGTTGGATTATACCATCAAAATATTTCATCCTTTGTCACTTCCTTCTCCTCCTGCCCTCAATCTTTCCCAGCATCAGTGTCTTTTCCAATGAGTTGGCTCTTCACATCAGGTGGTCAAAGGATTGGAGCTTCAGCTTCAGCAAAAATCAGTCCAACAAATATTCAGGGTTGATTTCTTTTACAATTGACTGGTTTCATCTCCTTGCTGTCCAAGGGATTCACAAGCATCTCCAGCACCACAGTTCAAAAGCATCAATTTTTTGGCACTCAGACTTCTTTATGGTCCAACTCTCACTTCTGTACATGACTACTGGAAAAAACATGGTTTTGACTATACTGACCTTTTTCGACAAAGGGAAGTTTATGCTTTTAACATGCAGTCTAGGTTTATCATAGCTTTTCTTCCAAGGAGCAAGCATCTTTTAATTTCATGGCTGCAGTCATAGTCTGCAGTGATTTTGGAAGAAAATAAAATCTGTCACTGTTTCAATTTTTTCCCCTTCTATTTTCCATGAAGTGATAGAACTGGATGGCATGATATTAGTTCTTTGTATGTTGAGTTTTAAGCCAGCTTTTTTACTCTCCTCTTTAACTTTCATCAAGAGGCTCTTCAGTTCATCTTTGCTTTCTGCCATTGGAGTGGTATAATCTGCATATATGAGGTTATTGATATTTATTCCCCCAATCTCTAATCCATATTGTGAGTCATCCAGCCTGGCATTTCACATGATGTACTCTGCATGTAAGTTAAATAAGCAGGATGGCAATATACAGCCTTGTCATAACCCTTACCCAATTTTGAACCAGTCCACTGTTCCATGTCGTTTTAACCGTTGGTTCTTGACCTGCATACAGGTTTCTGATGAGGCAGGTAAGGTGGTCTGGTGCTTCCATCTCTAAGAATTTTCCACAGTTTGTTGTGATCCACACAGTCAAACTCTCTAGCACAGTCGATGAAGAAATAGATGTCTGGAATTCCCTTGCTTTTTCTATGATCCATTGGATGTTAACAATTTGATTTCTTCTTCCTCCACCTTTTCTAAATCCAGCTTATACAACTGGAAGATCTTGTTTCACATACTCTTGAAACCTAGACTGAAGGACTTTGAGCATTAGCTTGCTAGCATGTGAAATTAGCACAATTCTGCAGTAGTTTGAACAGTCTTTGGCATTGCTTTTCTTTGGGATTAGAATGAAAACTGAACTTTTCTAGTCCTGTGGCCACTGCTGACTTTTTCAAATTTGCTAACATATTGAGTCCAGCACTTTAACAGCATCATCTTTTAGGATTTGAAATAGTTCAGCTAGAATGCCATCACCTCCACTAGCTTTGTTCATAGTGATGCTTCCTAATGTTCACTTATTCACACTCCAGGATGTCTGTCTATAGGTGAGTGATCACACTATCATGGTTATCTGGGTCATGAAGATCTTTTTTGTATAGTTCTTCTGTGTATTCTTGCCACCTCTTCTTAATATCTTCTGCTTCTGTTAGGTCCATACCATTTCTGTCCTTTATTGTGCCCATCTTGTCATGACAATTTCCCTTGGTATCTCTAATTTTCTTGAAGAAATCTCTAGTCTTTCCCATTCTATAGTTTTCCTCTATTTCTTTGCATTGTTCACTTCTGGAGGATTTCTTATCTCTCCTTGCTATTATTTGGAACAGGACATTCAGATGGATATATCTTTCCCTTTCTAGTTTGCCTTTCACTTCTATTGTTTTCTCAGCTATTTGTTAGGCCTCCTCAGAAAATCACTTTGCTTTCATACATTTCTTTTTCTTGGGGATGATTTTGGTCACCACCTCCTGTATACTGTTATGAAACTCCATCCATAATTCTTCAGTCACTCTGTCTATCAGATATTATCCCTTGAATCTATTTGTCACTTCCACTGTATAATCATAAGGGACTTGATTTAGGTCATACCTGAAGGGCCTAGTGGCTTTCCTTACTTTTTTCAATTAATTCTGAATTTTTCAATAAGTATTTTACAATCTGAGGCACAGTTAGCTCTTGGTATTGTTTTTGTTGACTGTAGGCTGCTTCTCCATCTTCAGCTACAAAGAATACAATCAATCTGATTTCAGTATTGACCATCTGGTGATGTCCATGTTTAGAGAGTGAAAAAGTTGGTTTAAAGCTCAACATTCAAAAAACTAAGGTCATGGCATCTGGTCCCATCACTTCATGGGAAATAGTTGGGGAAACAGAAGAAACAGTGTCAGACTT
>NW_011490491.1:8545-10290 GCF_000754665.1 Bison bison bison | reverse complement strand
AATAACTTCAGATATGCAGATGACACCAACCTTATGGCAAAAAGCAAAGAGGAACTGAAGAACCTCTTGATGAAAGTGAAAGAGAGTGAAAATAACTGGCTTAAAACATTCAAAAAAATGAAGATCATGGCATCTGGTCCCATCACTTCATGGCAAATTGATGGGGAAACAATGGAAACGGTGACAGACTTTATTTTCTTGGGCTCCAAAATCACTGCAGATGGTGACTGCAGCCATGAAATTAAAAGACACTTGCTCCTTGGAAGAAAGGTTATGACCAACCTAGGCAGCATATTTAAAAGCAGGAACATCACTTTGCTAAGAATGGTCCATCTAGTCAAAGCTATATTTTTTCCAGTAGTCATGTATGGATGTGAGAGTTGGTCCATAAAAAAAGCAGAGCACCGAAGAATTGATGCTTTTGAACTGTGATGTTGGAGAAGACTCTTGAGAGTCCCTTGGACTGGATGAAGATCCAACCAGTCCATCCTAAAGGGAATCAGTCCTGAATATTCATTGGAAGGACTGATACTGAAGCTGAAGCTCCAATACTTTGGCCCCCTGATATGAAGTACTGCCTCATTGGAAAAGACCCTGATGCTGGGAAAGATTAAAGGCAGGAGGAGAAAGGGACGACAGAGGATGAGATGGTTGAATGGCATCACTGACATGATGGACATGAGTTTGAGTAAATTCCGGGAGTTGGTGATGGACAGGGAAGCCTGATGTACTGCAGTCCGTGGGGTTGCAAATATTCGGACATGACTGAGTGACTGAACTGCATTGAATTTTTGAAATACAGGAGTATATAAAAATAAATACATAAATTAATGTATATTTGTATGCATGTGTGTGTACTTAGTCACTTCAGTCACGTCTGACTCTTTGTGACCCCATGGACTGTAGCCCACCAGGCTCCTCTGTCCATGGGATTCTCCAGGCAAGAATACTGGAGTGGGTTGCCATGCCCTTCTCTAGGAAATCTTCCCAACCCCAGGATCAAACCCCAGGACCTCTAGGCTCCTTGCAGCTTGGGAGAGAGCTTTTTAAGTTGATTTGCCAGGGTGGCTGCACAAAGAGCTGCCATTATAGTTCTCTAACTGTGCACCAGTATTCCATAATGGGAAAAAAAATTATTAAGAATAATTATCAGGTGTATAGGACTTTAGAGTTTTCATGGCCTTTCCACTTTCATACTGTCATTTACTTTCCACAGTTGTCTAGATGGTTACGACAGGGATTGTTGTTTCATTTTAAGATGAGAAAACTGAGGCCCAGAGTGACCAGCTTGGAGGTGGCAGAGCTAAGACCAGAATCTACATTTCCTTGCCTATTGCCATTTCTCTACAGCATTTTCATTAATTGTGATAATATTATGTATTCAGTAAAATGATGGCCCTTTCTCTTCCTCCTTTCTCCTCCTTCTCCTCTCCTTCCTCTCCTCTTTCTTGTCCGCTCCTCCACCAACTCCCCTCCCTCATCTCTTCTTCTTTGACTCTGTATCCTTATAGCAGTTGATAGTTTATAATTTGAGATAATGAATATCTGTTCATGAATGAACTCTTCATGGTTTTCATGTACTGAAACCCCCAGAAGAGGCACAAAATTATCCCTATTGCATCTAGGAAACTATCTTTCTCCCTTCATCCTTTTCTCCCTCCATCTTTCTCTGATTCTTTAGTTCATTCTATAAATATTTATTTTAAACTCTTTTTCCCAAGAGTCACTGGAGATTCAGCCTTAGC
>NW_011490491.1:4465-5296 GCF_000754665.1 Bison bison bison | reverse complement strand
AAAGATTGAAGGCAGGAGGAGAAGGGGACGACAGAGGATGAGATGGTTGGATGCCATCACCGACTCAATGGACACAAGTTTGAGTAGGCTCTAGGAGTTGGTGATGGACAGGGAAGCCTGGCATGCTGCAGTACATGGGGTTGCAAAGAGTCGGATCGATTGAGTGATTGAAGTGAACTGAAGTTAGGGTAAAGCAATCCGGTGTTGCCCAGTGACCCTGGTTACCCTTGGGTTTGCCAAAGGCCACATTTCTCAAAGGGTATTCCTTACTGTCTGATGGCTATTAAGTTTCACTTTTCTTTTTGGAAACCCAGCTTAAGAGGTATTTTGAGAAATGAAGTTTCATCAGCTAATGTGTATCTCAGTGGTAAGGACAAGAAGCCCTAAGGTCAGCCTCACCCTAGACACTTCAAACTCCTCTGAACTTTAACCACCCTCCCTGATCCGATATTGTTATCCCTGTTTAGTTACAAATATGTCTGAAAGATGATGACCACGGTGATTGATATTTACTGAGGACCTTGTACTTGTCAGGCAATTTACTTGACATTAGTACATTTTCATCATTGAGTTCTCACAACGACTTGATGAGGCAGATACTTTCATTTCCCCCATTTTGCTGATGAGAAAATTGAGGCTCAGACAGGTTCATTGATTTGGTCAAGGTCAAGTAGCAAGCAAGTGGCAGAAGCAGATTGCAAACTCAGGCCACGTGATGATAAAGTCTGTTCTTTCTTCTGTCTCCTTCCCAGATTCTCAAGGGCACAGGGAGCCTACCTTTCTTTCCTTTTTTTTTTTTTTTGGCCATGCCACCTGGCATGAGGGATGTTA
>NW_011490491.1:0-460 GCF_000754665.1 Bison bison bison | reverse complement strand
CATGAGTCTGTGCAAGCTCGGGGAGTTGGTGTTGGATAGGAAAGCCTGTCATGCTGCAGTACATGGGGTTGCAAAGAGTTGGACACAACTGAGCCACTGAAGTGAACTGAACTGAATTGTCTCCATTGCAACTACCCAACTCGAGTTTAGTACAAAAAAGGCCATAGACTATATAGAAACACCGTTTTATAGTTACCGTTGTAGTTACAAAACAGGCAGCCAGCTGGATTTGGTTTTTAAGCTATAGTTGGCTGACCTCTGACATTAACAATCCTGACCCTATAGCAAGGAGTGTGCATTGGTGTGCTTATGAGTGCTTTGGGAAATGTATTCTTCTGTCAGGCAGGCAGAAAAGAGCCAAACCCAAGTTAGGATAGAAGAACTGACTCATTGGAAAAGACCCTGATGCTGGGAAAGATTGAAGGCAGGAGGAGAAGGGGACGACAGAGGATGAGATGGT
>NW_011490490.1:19294-19606 GCF_000754665.1 Bison bison bison | reverse complement strand
GGAGGTCTGACATGCTGCAGTCCATGGGGTCGCAAAGAGTCACACATGACTGAGTGACTGAACTGCCCCATGGAGGCAAGATGACCACACTGTATCCAGGCTTCACCCTCTTCCAGGCAGCAAGAGGTGGCACTTACCACAAGGGAAACTAAAGAAGTGAGTTTAGTTCCTCAGTTTCTTATGGCAGAAACTAACAAAACAAAAGGTAGTTGAATGTGAGTGTTGCGAGTGAACCCCACCTGTGTGTACAGATTAGAGTGGTGGTTCTTAACTGGGAATGATTTTGCCCCACCACAGCACATGTTCAGCAAT
>NW_011490490.1:18123-19194 GCF_000754665.1 Bison bison bison | reverse complement strand
GCTTACATTCTTTCTTAGAAGTGTACTGTTGAGTGGAGTTTTCCAGGGCTTACATAACTGTGACACTGACTCCCTATTGATGAAATATAGAAACAGATGTGAAAACCATGTTCCATTACATCAGATATTAAAAAGACCTGAGAAAATGTAAAACAGTAGTTGTCTTTACACTATTTTATGGAAAAAATTATTATTTTTCAGTAAAAAATGTTAATATAGAGTGGGTTTACTAGTAATTTAAATTAATAAGTTAAATTTTTTGTTTTACTCAATACAGTAAGTATTGAAAGCTATAACCCACAAAACTAAAACTCTTTGCCAGCCTCAGAATTTTTTAAGGATGTAAAGGAGTCCTGAGATCAAAAGTGTGAGAACTGCTGGTCTGGAAAAAAGTTGATTTTTAAATACCTGTGAAATGTGAAACCCGTGAGAAGTGTAATTATGTATAGTCTGTTATAAATGAGGACTTGCATTATTTTACATATCTTTAGTAAAGCCTTCTCTGTGCCCTGACCCTATGCTAGAATCTGGGAGCACAATGATCAATAAAATAGGGTTCCATTGCAGCAATGTGGATGGACCTAGAAATTATACTAAGTGAAATAAGACAATGGAAGACAAATAGCATATGACATAATTTATATGTCGAATCTAAAATACAACAGAAGTGAACCTATCTGTGAAACAGAAACAGACTCACATAGAGACATAGAAAACAGACTTGTGGTTGCCAAGATGGAGGAGGGTAGGGAAGCGATGGGTTGGAAATTTGGGATTAACAGATGTAAACCATTATATATAGAATAAATAAACAGCAAGGTCCTGCCGTATAGTACAGGGAACTATATTCAATATCCTGTGATAAACCATAATGGAAAAGAATATGAAAAAGAATATATGTGTATAGCTGAATCACTTTGCTGTACAGCAGAAGTTAACACAACATAGTAAATCAACCATACTTCAATAAAATTAAAAATAAAATAGGGTTTCTGCCTTAAATGAGATTTCAACCTATCAGTAGAGCCAAGGTGCATTAATTGTGATGATTTTTAAAGTTCTGTAGTAGAA
>NW_011490490.1:14699-15121 GCF_000754665.1 Bison bison bison | reverse complement strand
AAAGAGTAGCCTTTTGGGGAGGGGTCCTGGGCTAACAGAGAATGATTCTCAGTGACTGTGATGTTTGTTACTGGAGACAGTTCCTTGACAGGAGCTGACGTGACCAAGTTCACCAAGCTGCACTGCTTTCCCCTGCTGGAGACTGCACTCTTCTTTTTGATGTCGTGGAGCACGTTCCTCTTGGCAGAAGCTTGTGGGTTCACAGGTGGGTTTCCTTTGCCCTTGGGTCACCCTTACCCTCATTGTGGCTGGAGCTATGGGAGCTTGAGGGGAGGGCAAAATTCTTAATAGCTGTGGCCTGGAGTTGATAAACCACTCACAGAATGTCCCTATGCAGGATTGCCGAGTGAGCCCTGTGTGCTGCCTTAGAAATAGTTTAGTTTCCCCCAAAGCTATGTATTTTAAAAAATATATAAAATTTT
>NW_011490490.1:13350-14599 GCF_000754665.1 Bison bison bison | reverse complement strand
GTAAAGTGAAAATGAAAGTTGCTCAGTCGTGTCCAACTCTTTGCAAACCCATGGAGTATTCAGTCCATGGAATTCTCCAGGCCAGCATACTGGAGTGGGTAGCCTTTCCCTGCTCCAGGGCATCTTACCAATCCAGGGATCAAACACATGTCTACCCACATTTCAGGCAGATTCTTTACCAGCTGAGCCACAAGGGAAGCCCACCTTATTTGTATCCTCCCCTGAATTGCTACGTTACTTTACAGACAGTAGTGATAACAAGCAAAATATATATCCTTTTAAAGATCATTTTGCATCTACTCAGATGAGTGTGAGCACAAATTTTCCTTGTTTTGTGTCTGATCTGTTTAATCACCGCTTTTCAAGACTGTGTTTTTATGGTGCTAGATTCATAGATTATTCGTGTGGGTGATTGTGTGGTGTTACTTCTTCGCATTCTCTCATTAAAAAAAAGTTAATCATTGGATTTGTTCTGTTAGAAAACTCAAGTACAGTTGCTCTCTGTGACCCAGGTAATTAGGAAGTGCTTTTCATCATCTTTTCTAAATACTGTAATGTATCTTTATGTAACCTACTTCCTTTAAAACTTGACAACCATCTGTAAATATATAGGCAAAGTCCTATATATTTACAGGTGTGTTAATTGTCTTGAACAACAAAATAATCACTATTAACCAGAAGTCTTGATTTTTTAGGGCTGGGGTAAATGGACTAGTACTCTGGATCCTTTTTGTCTGAATCCCTGGACCATGCAAAAATACAAATCATTGGTTTGAAATTAAATTCATTCATTCAGCAAACAGAGAGGAATATGACAGAAGTGTGTGACCAGTACACATTTCACAGTCTCTATGAGGGAGTGAATGCTAAATGCCACATCCAGATGGTCAATTCAGTAGGAGTTTAGAAGAGGGGAGAGAAAACCCTTAAAACTGGAACAAGGGGGAAAACTGAGGGCCTTGGCTTTGAAGGAGAGCAGAGTTGGGAGAAGGCAAAGGTTGATATGAGAAGTGGGGGTGGGGGCACTTTCAGTAATAGGCAACTTTCCAAAACTTTCAGGAAGTGGGATAAACTGGGCTTTCCTACCTTAACTTTTTGTTTAGGGAGAGATTGTTTCCAGCTTCTTTCCTTGCCCCCTATGGATTTTTCTTGAATTCTCTTGCCAGGTGTGGTAGCCGTCCTTTTCTGTGGAATCACACAAGCTCATTACACCTACAACAATCTGTCAGTGGAATCCAGAAGCCGAACG
>NW_011490490.1:8881-11859 GCF_000754665.1 Bison bison bison | reverse complement strand
TTTTTTTTTCTTTTTCAAAAAAGGAAATGGAGAGGAACAGAAGATAAAAATGGAGAAATGCTCGGTTCCTTGATTTAGTCCCATTGTGACAGCAGTATTTTGGAAGAGAGACAGTTTGGGGGTTGGCTCCTCTGAAGTGAGGAGATACATGAATGCCCAGCAGTGCATTGATAGATGAGGGCTTTGCTCTCTTGGCCTCAGACCCTATTGTTTTCATTAAAGTGAACTCTTCTGAGCTTTGAAACTATAGCAATTCAGCTCCAGACCCAGAGCAGGAGGCCACTATTGCTGCCTATTCCCTTTTGCCTTTTCTGAGGCCTCATGGATATCCTTAGATCTTGGGATGCTGGTCCCCCAAAGAGGAGTGTTTTTTCTCTTCTGAGCTTTTCACTTATTGTGGAGGAATAACTGATACTTACCAAGTGGCTAGAGAGAGAGACAGTGGCCTCATGCCATGCCAGACTCCTGCCTGTTAAGAGTATTATCTACTTCAACTGGGCTCATTTCCTAGGTTTACACACTCACCAGACAAAGAGCTAAAGATCTGGCAGATCAGTGTTTTTATTCTTAAGAAAGACCTTGCATGTCGCTGTGATTTGTATTCTTAGCATGGCATCCTGTGAGACATAGTGAAAATGCTGCCCTTGTTTATGGTGGGGGGCCTTTTTCAGGGGGAGCCAGGGCCTCTGTGAATCCTGAAGGCCACTTCCACTTGAGGACTCCTCTTCTCTCCTGTTAAAAACAAAACAAACACAACAGTAGCAAAAAGGAAAAAAAGGAGAGAGAGAGAGAAAAGAAGCAGAGGAGAAGTTCGAATTATATCCTAGGGAAGGCAGAAGAGAGTCCCACCCTCGCTTCTGTCTGAAACAGCTGCAGCTCCGGCAGCTGGTGGTTGCTCTGCTGAAACGGAAGCTCTCTGTTCCTCTGGCTTGCACAGTGGTTTCCTGCTGTGAGCAGGGCAGTGTGCCTCTCTCTGTTGGGCTCTGTTCTAAACTCAGCAAGTGACGAATGACCAGTTTCCTTGAATTCTTTGGTTTGCACAGTGAGTTCCTCTTCCACACTCTGCCTTTCCTCCATCTCTTACCTCCCCAAAGACATGTTAGCCACTTTGGCAGAGAACTCTCCCCAGGCTGATCCTTGTGAGGAATATGAATGTTTCTTCATTGTATAAATACTGTAAGCTTCCCCACCTCTTACTTGTAGGCTCTTCCTGGGCATACACACCCTGAATGTTTACCAAAGCTTACAACCTTACCCAGCAAACCGTCTGTTTATAGTTTGACTCAGGTTAGTAATTTTTTTCTTCTTATGATTTTTTTGTTCCTCCCAGTAGAGTCCAAACACACTCTTTACTTCTCTTAACTCTGCACCCCAGCCATGGTACCTTAGCTTCTCTCTGAACTCATTTTTTTTAGATAGATCAGAGACTTGGTCAGTATCAGTTTAATCAGATCAAAAAGTTACAACAGTGTGTTTAACAGGCCAGAAATTATCTCTGTGAGCTGGAGGTTGGGAAAATTGGCCAGTCGAATCCCACTTGCTGCTGACTTGTTTAGAGGCAAATGAGACAGCCTGCCTTCTCTGTGCAACTCTCCTGATCATAACAAGGTGTCATGGTGTTCCTGAAATTCTCTGCCCAATCAGAGGTTGTGTGAAAATGCCATTTGGGGAACATGTTGAGCCCTTAACCTCCACCTGGTGGTCAGGTTGCCATCTTCTTGGGCAGAGCCGCCCACATCTACCCACTTTCCTTCTTCCTCAACTTGGGCAGAAGGCACAAGATTGGCTGGAATTTTCAACACATGATGATGTTTTCAGGTAAAAAAAAAGTCAATAAAGTGAGTTTTATTAAGCAGGCAGTGTAAGTATGATTAAAATGCAATCAATAAGGTTCATAAAAAGACAGAAATTCAAGTTTCTGGTTCTTTGGGATCCCCTGAAGTGCTGAGTAGACAGACAGACAGACATGTTAAATAGAGCTGATACTGATTTTGTAAACCATACTACCACATGTGAACGTTTTCCTCTAAAATATTTGCATGTTTATCTCTACCACCCAAGGAGATATATACCTGGAGATATATATGTATTTAGAGTACTTGATTGTTTTTTAGTAGGTGTTCATAACCCTTAATCTTCCAGAAGGGCTTCAGACCTATAATTAGAAGGAAAATAAGTCTTTAATGATGAAGAGTACAGGCCAAATTATTTGACACCTCCGAGCTTCAGTGTCCTCTCATAATGAAATTGAAATAATCAATTGAGATCCCTCCTAGCTCTAACTTTCTAAGAAATAAAATACACCCACATTAGCAAAATGAATCCCAAACTGGAAGATAAGAGCCATGATAGTTCTCCTTGACTTACACTGTCTCCCAGATGCCCCCTGTTCACTATAAAGCCGAGAAAAGTGGAGAAGCCACTGAAGGGATAAAGGACAATAAATATGTGAAGGAAAAGAAAGGAGAGAACAATTGGCATGAACAGATGGTTCAGTGAGAGTGGAAAACATCCGATTTTATAGACAAGACTCAAGTAAGAGCATCCCTGCAGAGCAGAGGGAGAAGATAGTGGGGTAAAAGGCCACTGTGACCCTTCGAGGTACCTCTGTCTGGGAAGGGGGAGGGGATGTACAAGAGGGACAGCAAGTGGCAGCCCTTTACTGCCACACAGTAGTTCTTGGAGGCCTCAGAGAATCATACTAAAATCATATCATTAGGCACTGCTCAGCAAAGCAATGGTGTTGTCTACTACTCCCTTGCATCTCCATTTAAGTACACAGCCAGCCCTAAAGATTTCCTTTCACTCTGACACACATTTGTTGGGCATTCTCTTCATAAAAGCCACGCTTCTAGGTTGTGGAGGATATAGAAACCAGCCTCCTTCAGGGAGCTCACAGTCCACTGAGGGGAGACACAATATAAAAGCTAACTTTCTCCCAAGAGAGGGTGGTGAATTGCACAAAAGAGATGTGACAT
>NW_011490490.1:5700-7098 GCF_000754665.1 Bison bison bison | reverse complement strand
GGAGGCCTGGCGTGCTGCGATTCATGGGGTCACAAAGAGTCGGACACGACTGAGCGACTGAACTGAACTGAATGGTCTGGTTTAAACATGAGACACACAGGCTAATGCAGAATGCGGGTGAGGTTGGAAAGGGAAATTTCATGTGAATTGGTGCAAACCTTCAAGTTGCATGTGAATCACCTATTCGGCTGGTTAAAGCTGATTTTTGGGCCCTACCACCAGAGAGTGATTCTGAGGGAATGGAGTGGGCCCCAATAATTTGCAGCTGTAATGTTTTCTCATCTGTTGCTGCTGCTGATGGTGGTTTGAGGACCACACTTTGAGAATCATTGCTGGAGTCTAGACCACAGAGAAGCCCTAGTGCCATGCCAAAGAGTTGCGCTTTTATTCAAGAGCATCTGGGAAACATTAGAGGCTTCTCAGGAAGGCAAGACAGAGCAGAGCCTCCATACATATGAGAAAAATGCCAGTGGAAAAGAAGAAGATGAATTGGAGATAACTTGGTCACCTAGATAAAGTGTGTTCATCATCTTCTGTGTTAAAAGACTGAGAGATACACAGTACTGTTTAAAGATATCTGCTATCAAAACTTCAAAATTATTTTCCTCAAGGCTATGAAAGAAATACCTGAGGTTCCACTTCCATATTGCCTACATTATTTACCTAATAAAGAAAAATGGAGCACACTTTATCACTCTCAGACCCTCAGGTTTTCTTCTTTGAGACAGCATCCATTTAAAGGTTGAAATATTAAGTGATGTCATAGCTGGCTGTAGGATGATCTAGATGTGTGTCAGTATTTCAATAAGACAAATTAATAGAGAACATCAACCTTGCTCTGTTTTTTAATATAACTTTTATTGAGTTGCTCCAGTGAATTGCAGTGAGGTTCTCAGATGAATGAAATCATGAAATTGTTGGGAAAAGTGGAAATATATACAAATAAATATAGTGAGTATAACTTTTCATTCTCATACTATACAGGCAGTCTTACCCATGGTGAATAGGCATTTATGCTGTGTACTGTGCTTAGTTGCTCAGTCATGTCTGACTCTTTGTGACTCCATGGACTATAGCCCGCCAAGCTCCTCTATCCATGGGGATTCTCCAGGCAAGAATACTGGAGTGTGTTTCCATGCCCTCCTCCAGGGGATCTTTCCAACTGAGGGATCGAACCCAGGTCTCCCACATTGCAAGTGGGTTCTTTACCATCTGAGCCACCAGGGAAGCCCAAGAATACTGGAATGGGTAGCCTATCCCTTCTCCAGTGGATGTTCCCAGCCCAGGAATTGAACTGGGGTCTCCTGCATTGCAGGTGGATTCTTTACCAGCTGAGCTACTAGGGAAGCTCTTATAATAGGGTACTTATATATTATACTTATTATACTTTTGATTTTT
>NW_011490490.1:3172-5600 GCF_000754665.1 Bison bison bison | reverse complement strand
GATATAGATCAGGTTATATTGTTACTTCTCTGCCTGGCTTTGCTAAGTAACTGCTGTTTTGTACATTTCACATATTCATACCTAGCCTGTATCTTAAGTTTATAATGACTATATAGCACTTGGGTAGTGCTTGAATCACAGACTTGGAAAGCTTATATTATTATTTATATTTCTTTTTATTTCATGTTACTAGCAGGAGAATTCTTTCAGTAATGAAAGAGTGTTATTATTCTAAGGGGCTTCCCTGGTGGCTCAGTGGTAAAGAACCTGCCTGCCAATGCAGGAGATGGGTTCCTGGAGAAGGAAATGGCAACCCAATCCATATTCTTGCTTGGGAAATCCCATGGACAGAGGAGCCTGGCAGGCTATAGTTCATGGGGTCACAAAGTGTCAGACATGACTGAGCAACAAAACAGCAACAAGGCCATATGCACATTTGGTTTGATGGGCAGTTGTATGTTTCTATTTTCTGATGAGTGGACATTGGTGCTTGAGTTTCTTGCTGATTGCCAAATACTAGCATCAGTGTGATTCCACGGGTATGGGATAAGCTTCACAGGTACTCTCAGCAGATCCAGAAAAGTTGTTAATTTAGCCACACACCAAATTAGATCCAAAACTATGGGGTATTCACATATGGGATTCTCACAATGTGCTGTACAAAACAGGGCGGTGTTTTTCTTATTGCCTTTGGGCATTTTGCAAAAGAAAACTTCAAATAGGAGGAAATCGTTTAAATTCCTTTAAGGTTCTTTCTATAGAAAACAACTTGACTCTTGAAGCATAAGCAGATACAATTTATTAGACCTGTGTGGCTAAGCAGTAGGTCTGGGGACACATTGTTATTTATCCTTAGGACAAGAGAGCTTCCTCTTTGGTCCCCACAGGCCTCAGGGGAGCGATGGCATTTGCACTGGCCATCCGAGACACGGCATCCTACGCACGCCAGATGATGTTCACGACCACTCTCCTCATCGTCTTCTTCACTGTCTGGATCATTGGTGGAGGCACGACGCCCATGTTGTCATGGCTTAATATAAGGTTGGTTTGAAACAAGGCCAGTTTTGTGTCTAACTATGTCACTATTCCCACGCAGAGGCTGCTACATACAGCTTAGCACATGATATTTTTTTGTTTTGTTTGGGGAAGGATTAAAATTTTTTAAAAATTAATAAAAATTCAGAGTATTGCATTTTCTACGAAAAAAAATCATTAAAATGTTTGTGGGTACAAAAGCAGAGTAAGAAACAACCTGGACCTTGGTAATGCTGAGACATTAAGGCAAGAATTCAAAAAGTCTTAAAGCTACAGGACGGGGAATAGACATAGCTGCTGACAGTGTCTGGCATTTCATACTCCTCTGAAATCAAATCTACAGACTTGAAAAATAAGCTCATCAGCTGGAAGTAAGGAGAAGCAATTAGAGTTTTGTTTTAGGAGGAAACTATGCTGCGCTTCTTGCTTGCATGCACAGAAGAGGTGACATTTCCTGCATCACCCTCATTTCTTGCAGCCTCATGGACATCCCCTGCCTGTGGTTTTGTTAGCTGTGTCAGGATGGAGGAGCACTGACCCAAGTTTAAGTTTTTTTTAAGAGCATTTGAATTCCAAGCTGTGCTTGTGAGCTGGTCCAGCATCTTACAGTAAAGAGGACATTGAAATGGGTTGAGAGACCCATACCCTAACTCTGGCCCTGGTTTAAGACAAGCTCCTCATGCCTTTGGGCCTCCATATGTCTTCACGTTAAACGAAAGTGTGCTGTCAGCTTTTCTCCAGGTCCCTTTAGCTCTGAGTGTGCTTTCTACATCATTGGAGGTGCTCTCACCACCTGCCTCAGTTTCAGATCTGCAGAGGGTAAACATGCTGGGGATGAGAAGACTCTGGTGGCACATAGGTATGAAGAATTCTCTAAAAATCCACAAGATGGCAATGTTTTTTTCTTTTTTTCCTTTCTCTGCTGGCTGCTGGTTTGTGTGGAGCTGACAATTGCGGAGCACATCTAGTTTGGAGAAGAAAGAACCAACAAGGATCTTGCAGTGATCCTTGGGGTCAGGGAGAAAATGGGTTTGAGAGAATAGTCTTTCCCCTCTGGAACTTTTATATTGATGGGAGGCAGGGGTTGCTGGGCATGGCCACCATTGGTTGTCACCAGGAGTTGTTGGTGCTGGCTGCACCATTTCTGAGCTACCATGTCCTAGCCTCAGATCTGGGTGGGTCTGCAGAACCTGGGTGGACTTATCAGTAAGAGTCTTCTAATAGCTAAAACTTGTGCTGCAGCTGTTTTTTGAGATGCCAACACTTACATTAAGATATTCCGCATAGCATTCCTATAAGGGAGCTAATACTATTATGTTCATTTTAGAGCTGAGGAAACTGAGACATAGAGCAGTAACTTGCCCAAGGTCACAAAGCTGTAAGTGAACAAGCT
>NW_011490490.1:1068-2125 GCF_000754665.1 Bison bison bison | reverse complement strand
TGTTTTGATAACTATGATTATATGTTCAACTTGAGCATGAGGTAGAGTGGGTCCTCCCACTTTATCCTTCTTTTTCAAAATTCTCATAGCTATTCTATTTCCTTTCCATATATATTTTTTTCCTAAAAAAAATTGTGCTGGGGTTTTCAAAGAAATTGTGTTAAACCTGATTTATCAGTTTGAGGAGAATTGACATCTTTACCTTGTTGAGTCTTCCAATCCACAAACATGGCATGTTTCTCTGTTTGTTTGATCTTCTTTGATTTCTTTTATCAATATTTTATAGTTTTCATTATACAGTCTGTGCATATTTTGTTAGATTTACTTCTAAGTATTTCTTCTTCTTTTTGAGCTATTTTAAATGTTATTCTATCTTCAATTTCAGTTTCCATGTGTTTATTGCCAAGATATAGAAATATAGTTGGTTTTTGTGTGTTGATCTTATATCCTGTCACCTTGCCAAATTCACATATTAGTTCTAGGAAGGTAGTTTGCAAACCGAGACGGTTTTATCTTTTCCTTTCCAACCAGTGTCCCTTTTATTTCCTTTTCTTGACTTGTTGCTCTGACTAGAGCCATCAGAACTGTGTTAAACAAGAGTGACATGAGCAGACATCCTTGCTTTGTTCCCAATTTTAAGGGGAAAGCATTCAGTCTTTCACCAATAAGTGTGATGTTAAGTCTATAGACTTTTCATAGATGTTTATCATCAACGTGAGGACGTTCGTACAGAATGCTAGTTTTCTGAGGGTTTTATAATGAACAGATGTTGAATTTTATCAAATGCTTTTTCTGTACTAGTTCATATCATTATATTTTGTTGTTGTTTAGCCTGTTAATATGGTAGATTACATTGATTAATTTTAAAATATTGAACCAGCATTGCTTCTTTAAAACTAGTCTTGCTTGTATAAATGTTTTACATATTTCTGAATTTTACAAGCTAATATTTTGTTAGGGATTTTTGTGTCTGTGTTCTTGAGGGATACTGGTCTGCAGTTTTCTTTTCTCGTATTGCCTTTAGCTGATTTGGTATCAGGGTAATCTCACCTCACAA
>NW_011490490.1:0-968 GCF_000754665.1 Bison bison bison | reverse complement strand
TTGATACTTTTTATTTTACCTGCTCTAATAGGTATGTGGGGATACCTCATTGTTGTCTTAATTTGCATTTCTCATGGCTAATGATGTTGAATATCTATGGTGAAATATCTGTTCAAGTTTTTTGTCTATCTTCTAGTTGTATTGTTTGTTTTTTATTGAGTTTTGCATTTGCTCTAGAAACTAGTCTGTTTTCAGATATGTGTTTTGTGAATATGTTCTCCTACTCTAGCTTGTCTTTTAATCCTTTTAATAGAGTCTGTCTTAGAGCAAAACTTTTAATTTTGATGAGATGCAAGTTATCTTTTTTAAAATGCATCATGCTCTTGGTGTTAATGCCTGAGAACTCTTCATCAAGCACTAGTCCCAAAGACCTTCTTCTATGTTAGCTTCAAAAAGACTTTTTAGTTTTATGCTTTACATTTAAATCTGTGATCCATTTTGACTTAATTTTTAATATTAGACATGAGGTTCAGGTTGAAGTTTTATTTTTGTCTGTAGCTATCCAGTTGTTCCGGGCTTCCCTGGTGGCTGAGCTGGTAAAGAATTCGCCTGCAGTGTGAGAGACCTGGGTTCGATTCCTGGGTTGGGAAGATCCCCTGGAGAAGGAAATGGCAACCCACTCCAGTATTCTTGCCTGGAAAATCCTATGAAAAGAGGAGCCTGGTGGGTACAGTCCATGGGGTTGCAAAGAGTCGGACACAACTGAGCAATAAACTGTGTAATATTTTTTTTAGTCTCTTGAGCAAGTGTTGTTATTCACAAAGGTGTAATTTTGGCAACTTCAAAAAACCATCAGATGAGCAGACTCAGCAGATGAGCCTTGTATATGTCCTGAGCACATTTTGGTGACGTGGTGGCCATCCTCTTGGAAGGCCCAGCTTCAAGTGACATGCCCATGAAGGGGTGGTGGTGATAGGGGAATCAGTGACATACACCCAGGCAGCCAAAGGAACAGGAAAACCTTCATA
>NW_011490489.1:18710-19432 GCF_000754665.1 Bison bison bison | reverse complement strand
TTATAGTTTCTGGTCTTACGTTTAGATCTTTAATCCATTTTGAGTTTATTTTTGTGTATGGTGTTAGAAAGTGATCTAATTTCATTCTTTTACAAGTGGTTGACCAGTTTTCCCAGCACCACTTGTTTTCTCCATGGTATATTCTTGCCTCTTTTGTCAAAGATAAGGTGTCCATAGGTGCGTGGATTTATCTCTGGGCTTTCTATTTTTTTCCACTGATCTATATTTCTGGGTTTGTGCCAGTACCATACCATCTTGATGACTGTGGCTTCATAGTACAGCCTGAAGTCAAGCAGGTTGATTCCTCCAGTTCCATTCTTCTTTCTCAATAATGCTTTGGCTATTCGAGGTTTTTTGCATTTCCATACAAATTGTGAAATTATTTGTTCTAGCTCTGTGAAAAATACCATTGGTAGTTTGATAAGGATTGCATTGAATCTATAGATTGCTTTGTGTAGTATACTCATTTTCACTATATTGATTCTTCCAGTCCATGAACACGGTATATTTCTCCATCTATTAGTGTCCTTTTTGATTTCTTCCACCAGTGTTTTATAGCTTTCTATATATAGGTTTTTAGTTTCTTTAGGTCCATGTCCAGTTCAAACTGTTGCTTCCTGACTTGCATACAGGTTTCTCGAGAGGCAGGTCAGGTGGTCTTGTATTCCCATCTCTTTCAGAATTTTCCACAATTTATTGTGATCCACACAGTCAAAGGCTTT
>NW_011490489.1:13643-15285 GCF_000754665.1 Bison bison bison | reverse complement strand
CTCAGGACAATCAGGACTGAAGGTGCCCAGGGGTCCCCACACAAGCTCCCATCCTAATAATACCTGAGGAACCCCGAGTACTAATTAACTGCGGGGGGCCAGTCAATTTTCTTTTGGCTACTGGGGCAACTTTCTCTGTGCTCACTGAAGCCCCTGGTCCACTTTCCTCCCAATCCACTACTGTAATGGGACTGTCAGGATGAGCCAAACACTATTATTTTAATCATCCTTTAAGCTGCAACTCTGTGCTGTTTTCTCACGAATTTCTGATCGCACTAGAGTCTCCCTCACCCCTTCTGGGGAGGGATATACTGAGTAAGGTCTAGGCCTCTGTTTTCATGAATATGGAGCCTGCTCTTTCTCTCCCATTAATTGAACAAAATCTAAATCCTAAAGTGTCGGCTGATGGGAAAACTTTCACTATAATCTATCAATCCCAACTCTGTTGTTCACTTCTCCTACTGCCTTCAATCTTTCCCAGAATCAAAGTCTTTTCCAATGAATCAGCTATTCACATCAAGTGGCCGAAGTATTAGAGATTCAGCTTCAGTATTAGTCTTTTTAATGAATATTCGGGGTTTATTTCTTTTAAGATTGACTGGTTTGATCTCTTTGCTCTCCAAGGGATTCTCAAGAGTCTTCTCCAGCACCACAATTTGAAAGCATCAATTCTTCAACTCTCAGTTTTCTTTGTGGTCCAACTCTAACATCCATACATGATGAATGGAAAAACCATAACTTTGATTATATGGACTTTCGTTGGCAAAGTAATATCTCTGCTTTTTAATACTCTGTCTAGGTTTGTCATAGATTTTCTTCCAAGGAGCAAGCGTCCTGTAATTTTGTGCCTGTAGTCATGGTCCACAGTGATTTTTGAAAATCCAAGAAAATAAAATCTGCCACTACTTTCATTTTATCCCCGCTCTATTTGCCATGAAGTTATGAGGGTGAATGCCATGATCTTCATTTTTAGAATATTAAGTTTTAACCCAGAATTGCCACTCTTGTCTTTCACCTTCATCAAAAGACTATTTAGTTTGTCTTCACTTTCTGCCATTAGGGTGTTTTCATCTGCATATCAGAGGTTGTTGATATTTATGCCAGCAAACTTAATTCCAGCTTGTGATTCATCCAGACCAGCATTTCACATGATGTACTCTGCATAGAAGCCAAATAATCAGGCTGACAGTATACAGCCTTGATGTACTCTTTTCCAGTTTTGAACCTGCCTGTTTTTCCATGTCCAGGTGTAACTGATGCTTCTTGACTTGCATACAGGTTTCTCAGGAGGCAAGTACAGTGGTCTGGTATTCCCAACTCTTTTAGAATTGTCCACAGTTTGTTGTGATCCACACAGTCAAAGGCTTTAGCATACTCAATGAAGCAGATGTAAATGTTTTTCTTGAATTCCCTTGCCTCTTTTATGATCCAACAGATGTTGGCAAATTGATCTCTGGTTCCTCTGCCTTTTCTAAATCCAGCTTTTACATCTGGAAGTTCTTGGTTCAGGTACTGTTGAGTCATGGCTTGAATGATTTTGAGCATTACCTAGCTAGCATGTGAAATGAATGCAATTGTGTGGTATTTTGAACATTCTTTGACATTGCCTTTCTTTATGATTGGAATGAAAACTGACATTTTC
>NW_011490489.1:9331-10781 GCF_000754665.1 Bison bison bison | reverse complement strand
GACACTATATGCAAGACAGCAAAAGAGACACATATGTAAAGAACAGACTTTTGGACTGTGGGAGAAGGTGGGAATGAGATGACTTGAGAGAATAGTATTGAAACATGTATATTACCATATGTAAAACCATATAAAGGCAATTTAAGTCTTGTAAGAGAGCTGGGAAGCTTTAACTCCTTTTTTTTGTTGTTGTTGTTGCTGATGTTCTTTTGAAATAATTTGTATATGATTGGAATTAACTGCTTCTTAAATATTTGTAGAAATTGCTTCTCACTGACTGGAACTAGAATACTGCATGAGGTGGTGCTTGTCATGGAGGTAGGGGAGGGATTTGACTACCATTTCAATTTCTTTAATATTATTGATCTAAATTTTTTATTGTTCTTCAATTGTAGCATGTTCTTAAAAAATGTATCCATTTTATCATGGATACAGTTATTAGCACAGTCATAAATAACTTTTGTTTTCTCCTTCTCTGTTATTTTCAATAGTTATTCTCCTTTTTCTTTGTAATTTTTTACTTACATTTTCTCTTTTTTTCCTGATCAGTCTTGTTAAAGGAATGAGATTTAAAATATGTGCACTAAGTTACTTCACTTGTATCTGACTTTTTGTGACCCTATGGACTGTAGCCTTCCAGGCCCCTCTGTCTATGGGATTCTCCAGGCAAGGATACTAAAATGGGTTGCTGTGCCCTCCTTCAGGGGATCTTCCTGACCAAAGAATCGAATATGCATCTTTTATGTCTCCTACACAAGGGTTTGCTACCACTAGTGCCACCTGGGACGTTCCAGTGATTTTTAAAATGTTTTATCAAAACATCAAGGTTTGATTTTTCTAATTTTCTTTATTTTTAAATGGTGTTCTCCATTTCATTTCTTTGTATTCATATGTCTATTACCTTTAGTGTTTGATGGATTTTCTCCATTACTTTGAAAGGCAGTTTCTTTGTTAAATGATTAAATCATTTAAGGTAGTTTTATTTTTTTCTCTATGATAACATTTTTATATAATTTATTTTCTATTTTTAGTTGTGCTGGGTCTTTGTTGCTGCATGAGGGCTTTCTCTAGTTGTGACGAGTGGGGGTTACTCTTTGTTGCAGTGCAGGGGTTCCTTATTGTGGTGGTTTCTCTTCTTGCAGAGCATAGCCTCTAGGTGCAGAGACTTCAGTAGTTGTAGCATACGGGCTCGGTAGTTGCAGCATGTGGGCTCTAGAGTGTGGGCTCAGCAGCTGCAGCACATGGGCTTAGTTTCTCCACTGCATGTGGAATCTCAGGACCAGGGAATGAAACCATGTCTCCTATATTGGCATGTGGAATCTTATCTACTGTATCACCAGGGAAGTTTCAATGATATAATTTTAAAAGAAATTATATGTAAGAATTCCTTAAAAGCTTCAGACTATGATGACAATAAATTTAGTATACCGAAGACCAAAAGAAAAAAGAA
>NW_011490489.1:8611-9231 GCF_000754665.1 Bison bison bison | reverse complement strand
GATGTTTCTCAGGAATTGTTTTCAACAGCTCAGCAGAGTACATCCACTAAATCAGGTATCAGGACTGTGGTAATCATGGATCTGGACCTGCTGTGGGCACTATGGGAGAAGCTCGGGCTCTAGTCTGGTCCAATCCCCACATATGTGTCTTAAAATCTACAGCTGCTAGAACAAGACCTGTCTTGACTGTGAGAACACTCATCCATTCAGATGTTCTGTAAGTGAAACTTTTACAAAGTTTGTCACAGGGGTGTCAATTTGTGACTTGTGCATCTGTGAGAAAAGATTTTAGCATTTCTTCCTTAGTTGTATGACCCCTGGGGCTTAGCTGTAGTTTTAGCCTCACCTATGCATGTGGACCACTCACAGGGGTCTGCTATTGAGGCTTCCCTAGAACACACGAATTCACCCAGGTGAAGTTAGTGTTTAGGCAGTAGTGGGCAGGGTTGCAGGAGCTCCAGTGGAGATGAGGTATGCAGGGTAGCTGGTGGCTGCAGGCATGAGTGAGTTGGCCCTGGTGGCAAATGGTCATATATAGGGACCACCTATGTGAAAGAGACAGCCCTGGTGAGGGCCTAGATACTGTCCAGCCATGAGCATGAGACAGCTAGCTTTATATG
>NW_011490489.1:4341-5443 GCF_000754665.1 Bison bison bison | reverse complement strand
CAAAAGCATCAATTCTTCGGTGCTCAGCTTTCTTCACAGTCCAACTCTCACATCCATACATGAACACTGGAAAAACCATAGCCTTGATTAGACGGACCTTTGTTGCTTCCAAGGACTAAGTGTCTTTTAATTTCCTGGCTGCAATCACCATCTGCAGTGATTTTGAAGCCCCCCAAAATAAAGTCTGACACTGTTTCCACTGTTTCCCCTGTTTCCCCATCTATTTCCCATGAAGTGATGGGACAAGATGCCATGGTCTTCATTTTCTGAATGTTGCGTTTTAAGCCAACTTTTTCACTCTCTACTTTCACTTTCATCAAGAGGCTTTTTAGTTCCTCTTAACTTTCTGCCATAAGGGTGGTGTCATCTGCATATCTGAAGTTATTGATATTTCTCCTGGCAATCTTATGGGGGGCAGACTCCACAATTGAAGAGGAAATATGACCTTCCAGCCTGCAGAAAGGAGACACCAAACACAGTAAATTAAACAAAATGAAAACAGAGAAACATGCAGCAGATGAAAGGAACATGGTAAAAACCCACAGGACCGGGAGGAGATCCTAAGATGGCAGAGAAATAGCACAGGGAGACCACTTTCTCCCCCACAAATTCATCGAAAGATCATTTGAACACTGAGCAAATACCAGAAAACAACTTCTGAACACTAGCAGAGGATACTAGCCATCCAGAAAGGCAGCCCATTTTCTTCAAAAGGAGGCAGGACAAAATATAAAAGATAAAAAGAGAGACAAAAGAGTTAAGGACAGAGACCCCTCCCGGGGAGGGAGTCATAAAGAGGAGAAGTTTCCAAACACCAGGAAACCCTCTCACCGGCGGGTTTGTGGGGAGTTTTGGAATCTCAGAGGGGAACATAACTTGGAGGAAAAATAAATAAATAAAACTCACAGATTACACACCTAACTGCAACTCCCACCAGAGAAGTAGCCCAGACGTTCGTATCCACCACCAGCAAGCAGGGGCTGAACAGGGAGGCACGGGCTGCACTGTTTAGGGTAAGCACCAGGCCTGAATGCCCTGAGGGAAATCTGAGGAAGCCAGCATGAGATAGCAACCCAAACCATGGGATAGCCAGAGACAAGAA
>NW_011490489.1:0-536 GCF_000754665.1 Bison bison bison | reverse complement strand
TCACAATGCAGTAAGATTAGATGTCAACTACAGGAAAAAAACTATTAAAAACACAACCATATGGAGGTGAAACAACACACTTTTGAATAACCAACAAATCACAGTAGGAATCAAAAAAGAAATCAAAATATGCATAGAAAAGAATGAAAATGAAAACACAACCACCCAAAACCTATGGGATTCAGTAAAAGCAGTGCTAAGGGGAAGGTGATTGCAGCCATGAAATTAAAGGATACTTGCCCCTTGGAAGGAAAGTGATGACCAACCTAGACAGCATATTAAAAAGGAGAGACATCACTTTGCCAACAAAGGTCTGTCTAGTCAAGGCTATGGTTTTTCCAGTAGTCATGTACGGATGTGAGAGTGGGCCTATAAAGAAAGCTGAGCACCAAAGAATTGATGCTTTTGAACTGTGGTGTTGAAGACTCTTGAGAGTCCCTTGGACTGAAAGGAGATCCAGTCAGTCAATTCTAAAGGAGATCAGTCCTGGGTGTTCATTGGAGGGCCTGATGTTGAAGCTGAAACTCCAATACTTT
>NW_011490488.1:27480-28015 GCF_000754665.1 Bison bison bison | reverse complement strand
AAAATGGCTGTCTGGGGAGGCCTTATAAATAGCTGTGAAAAGAAGAGAAGCAAAAAGCAAAGGAAAAAGGAAATACATAAGCATCTGAATCCAGAGTTCCAAAGAATGGCAAGAAGAGATAAGAAACCATTCCTCAGTGATCAATACAAAGAAATAGAGGAAAACAACAGAAAGGAAAAGACTAGAGATATCTTCAAGAAAATTAGAGACACCAAGGGAACATTTCATGCAAAGATGGGTTCGATAAAGGACAGAGATGGTATGGACTTAACAGAAGCAGAACATATTAAGAAGAGGTGGCAAGAATATACAGAAGAACTGCACAAAAAAAGATCTTCATGACCTAGATAATAATTACGGCATGATCACTCACCTAGAGCCAGATATCCTGGAATGTGAAGTCAAGTGGGCCTTGGAAAGCATCACTACAAACAAAGCTAGTGGAGGTGATGGAATTCCAGTTGAGCTATTTCAAATCCTGAAAGATGATGCTGTAAAAGTGCTACACTCAATATTCCAGCAAATTTGGAAACTG
>NW_011490488.1:25869-27380 GCF_000754665.1 Bison bison bison | reverse complement strand
CCATTTCAATATCACAGTAATCCAAGTCTATGCCCCAACCAGTAATGCTGAAGAAGCTGAAGTTGAATGGTTCTATGAAGACCTACAAGACCTTTTAGAACTAACACCCCCAAAAGTTGTCCTTTTCATTATAGGGGACTGGAATGCAGAAGTAGGAATTCAAGAAACACCTGGGGTAACAGGCAAATTTGTCCTTGGAATACAGAATGAAGCAGGGCAAAGGCTAATAGAGTTTGCCAAGAGAACGAACTAGTCATAGCAAACACCCTTTTCCAACAACACAAGAGAAGACTCTACACATGGACATCACCAGATGGTCAACACCAAAATCAGATTGATTATATTTTTTGCAGCCAAAGATGGAGGAAACTCTATACAGTCAGCAAAAACAAGAACGGGAGCTGACTGTGGCTCAGATCATGAACTACTTATTGCCAAATTCAGACTTAAATTGAAGAAAGTAGGGAAAACCACTAGACCATTCAGGTATGACCTAAATCAAATTCCTTATGATTATACAGTGGAAGTGAGAAATAGATTAAAGGGACTAGATCTGATGGACAGAGTGCCTGATGAACTATGGACAGAGGTTCATGACATTGTTAAGGAGACAGGGATCAAGACCATCCCCGTGGAAAAGAAATGCAAAAAAACCCAAAATGGCTGTCTGGGGAGGCCTTATAAATAGCTGTGAAAAGAAGAGAAGCAAAAAGCAAAGGAAAAAGGAAATATATAAGCATCTGAATCCAGAGTTCCAAAGAATGGCAAGAAGAGATAAGAAACCATTCCTCAGTAATCAATACAAAGAAATAGAGGAAAACAACAGAAAGGAAAAGACTAGAGATATCTTCAAGAAAATTAGAGACACCAAGGGAACATTTCATGCAAAGATGGGTTCGATAAAGGACAGAGATGGTATGGACTTAACAGAAGTAGAACATATTAAGAAGTGGTGGCAAGAATATACAGGAGAACTGCACAAAAAAAGATATTCATGACCTAGATAATAATTACGGCATGATCACTCACCTAGAGCCAGACATCCTGGAATGTGAAGTCAAGTGGGCCTTGGAAAGCATCACTACAAACAAAGCTAGTGGAGGTGATGGAATTCCAGTTGAGCTATTTCAAATCCTGAAAGATGATGCTGTAAAAGTGCTACACTCAATATTCCAGCAAATTTGGAAACTGCAGCAGTGGCCACAGGACTGGAATAGGTCAGTTTTCTTTTCAATCCCAGAGAAAGGCAATGCCAAAGAATGCTCAAACTACCACACAATTGCACTCACCTCACATGCTAGTAAAGAAATGCTCAAAATTCTCCAAGCCAGGATTCAGCAGTATGTGAACCATGAACTTCCAGGTGTTCAATCTGGTTTTAGAAAAGGCAGAGGAACCAGAGATCAAATCGCCAACCTCCACTGGATCATCGAAAAAGCAAGAGAGTTCCAGAAAAACATCTATTTCTGCTTTATTGACAATACCAAAGCCTTTGACTGTGTGGATCACAA
>NW_011490488.1:20873-23523 GCF_000754665.1 Bison bison bison | reverse complement strand
AGGGCTGATCCCCTTTAGAATGGACTGGTTGGAACTCCTTGCAGTCCAAGGGACTCTCAAGAGTCTTCTCCAACATCACAGTTCAAAAGCATCCATTCTTCGGCGCTCAGCCATCTTCACAGTCCAACTCTCACATCCATACAGGACCACAGGAAAAACCATAGCCTTGACTAGACGGACCTTTGTTGGCAAAGTAATGTCTCTGCTTTTGAATGTGCTATCTAGATTGGTCATAACTTTCCTTCCAAGAAGTAAGCGTCTTTTAATTTCATGGCTGCAGTCACCATCTGCAGTGATTTTGGAACCCCAAAAAAATAACGTCTGACACTGTTTCCACTGTTTCCCCATCTATTTCCCATGAAGTGATGGGACCGGATGCCATGATCTTCGTTTTCTGAATGTTGAGCTTTAAGCCAACTTTTTCACTCTCCACTTTCACTTTCATCAAGAGGCTTTCTAGTTCCTCTTCACTTTCTGGTGTCATCTGCATATCTGAGCTTACTGATATTTCTCCCCGCATTCTTCATTCCAGCTTGTTTTTCTTCCAGTCCAGCGTTTCTCATGATGTACTCTGCATATAAGTTAACTAAGCACGGTGACAATATACAGCATTGATGTACTCCTTTTCCTATTTGGAACAAGTCTGTTGTTCCATGTCCAGTTCTAACTGTTGCTTCCTGACCTGCATACAGATTACTCAAGAGGCAGGTCAGGTGGTCTGGTATTCCCATCTCTTTCAGAATTTTCCACAGTTTATTGTGATCCACAGGGTCACGCAAACAGTCAGACATGACTGAAGCACCTGAGGATGCAGGCACAGAGAAAATTCATCTTCAATATTTTTCACTTTTAAATTTATCCCAGAATAATATAAATCAGATGCTTTTAGCTACATAATATTTTTCCAGTTATATATGTACATGCGTCAGAGTTCTCTGGGCTAACACACAGGGTGGTTGTTGTTTACCAGTTTAAATATAATAATGTGCACATGTCAATCCCAAACTCCAAATCTCTCTCTCTGTCCCAGCCTTCCCTCTTGGTAAGCATTAGTTTGTTCTCTAAGTCGGTGAGTCTCTTGGATTTTATCATAAAATAATTTAAAACTAAGCACCACCCAAGTTGACAAAAGATTTTATTGAAAATAAGAAAAAGTGAAAATATTACAAAAATATGATGTTATTAATTTCATAGAAATCATATGGACAATGACATTGAAGGCTATGCATATTGAATTGATAAAAATTAACAAATGTTAAAATTAGTGAATAAAATTATTGTTAATAAAAATATGAATTAAAATATTGCTTTGTGTATCTGTATTTAAGAGAGTTTAAAAAGACTGGTGCTTTCATACACTGATTATATCAAGAAAAATAACAATACACATTTTTTCTAGAAATTTATTTAACATATTTCAAGAGTCTTAGAAATGTGCACTTACAGTAAATCCAATTTTAAGCATGTGCTGAGGTATAATGAGAAAACTAAGTGAAGATTTTAATATAATATTTGTTTCATATTTGAGAAAAAGTAAACAAGTGATATATTAAAACAGACAGCCTTCATGTTGCATGATCTCATCTAACTGAAACCATAGAACCTGGAAATGTGTCCTCACTTTGTGTGACCTCAGCAGTGTGCAAAGTGAGGACTCAGTCAGTCAGTTCAGTTGCTCAGTCATGTCTGACTCTTTGAGGCCTCCCTGTCCATCACCAACTCCTGGAGTTCACTCAGACTCACATCCATTGAGTCAGTGATGCCATCCAACCATCTCATCCTCTGTTGTCCCCTTCTCCTCCTGCCCCCCAATCCCTCCCAGCATCAGAGTCTTTTCCAATGAGTCAACTCTTCACATGAGGTGGCCAAAGTACTGGAGTTTCACCTGCATTCAATACTGGGTTAGGCATAGTCAGACACCAGACAGACCAGAGGCTGTATGTATGTAACTAGAACACCTGCAGGGCTGCATTGGTTGTGATCATAAAGAGGAATTTTACTATCACGTGATGGACTTTGCATTAGAATGTTACACAGACATTAAAGAAGTTTTCAATTAAGAAAAGGTCAAAGTATTTTATGTTACTTTATGAAGAATAAGGTCACATTGATATGTACATGATGATGACTTTGTAAAATACTAGGCTTAGGAAAAGTAAAATTAGTTCCTTCTGTGTACCAATTTTCTATGATAATCAATTATTGTATTTAAATAAGCAAAAAAAAAGTAAAATGAATATTTCTAAACTCTTCCAATCCCAAAATATAAAATTAATGAATCTTTATTCATTAATAGTAATATTGGAATATGAAAATAGAAAAAAGCGGGGGTTCAAAATCTGTTCTCTAAAAGTATTCAACTGGTTGGTGATCCAAGATCCTTGTAATTCAACCTCCTACTGTTTGTCCCTTTTCCTTTTAAAAATATGGTGCTTATGAATAGGTTGAAATCTTCAAGGGTAAACAAGCCATCTTTATTTGTTTGTTAACAGTGAGTGACAAATGAGTATCAATATTTATAACTATTACTTTTTAATATGGAACCACTTTTTAAAAATTTTATTTCTCAAGAAAAAATTCATCCAAGTAAGGGACTTTTTCTTCTTGAGATTAAATATCACTAGCACAGTAGCTATGATACTATACTATA
>NW_011490488.1:9069-18747 GCF_000754665.1 Bison bison bison | reverse complement strand
CAGTAGAAATGGTTGATGGTGTTGGATCCACAAAAGGACAAGCAGGAGGTCAATATTACCTGCATTGTGCCCACCATAGACTCCCAGAAGTAGGGGAAAGTGACCAGGCAGATGCACAGGGACCTGGACATCCTTATCTTGTAATGCAGGGGGTTGCAGATTGCCATGTACCTGTCATAGGCCATAGCACCAAGCATGTAATACTCAGTAAAAAGCAGAGTCACAAAAACAAAACATTGTGCTAGGCACCCCGCGTAGGAAATGTTTTTTTTTTTTCTCTGATAAGAAGTTAACAAGCATCTGAGGAGAGACATTTGTAGAGTAAAAAATGTCTACACACGCTAAATGGGTGAGGAAAAAGTACATGGGGGTTTGCAGCTGGGGAGTGAATCTGGTTAATAAAATCATCCCAAAGTTCCCAGTCAGGGTGATGAGATAAATCAGGAGAAACACCATAAAAAGGATGGGCTGCAGCTCTTGTTGACTGCTAAGTCCCAGCAGAATAAACTCAGTCACCTATGTGCCATTGTGTAAGGGAAATGTATCCATTTTCAGACTCTCTAATAAAAGAAGAATAATGTCTCAGATATAAAAAGAAATAGGTTGTATGAAATTCAAAAATAGACAAAATAAATCAGCACTAAAACAGGTTTTCAAAAGAGAGGTCTAACTAAGCTGTTACTACCCTGAGAGATGAAAGAGTCTCTCTAAATGCCTCAGATGATTGGTGGTGCTGAGTAAACTGGATAATCTATTTCATGAGCATGTTTTGAAGTCCAAGCAGCATCAATGCAGGCTGCTCTGCAATCTCCACCTATCTCTACTAAAATATATAGAATCTGACTTAACTCTTTGGTGTCCCTCATTAGGCTATGGACTAGGAAGCACTGATGCTCAAACTACTGCCTTTGTTTGATCGTGACATAATGCTGGATCAGGGAATGGAGAAAATGGTTGGTTTTCTGTACATTGATTCTATTTTTGTCAGTAAAGGTGAACATTCCATAACCAGAGTAGTATACTCTTCTTGACAGCCTGTGTACATTTATTCAGATTCAGTTTCTTCCTTATCTCTTACTTATTTTCCAGCAGCAATAAACTTCTCCCAGTCCCTTGATAGTCTGCCCCTCCTATTTCCTTTGTTTCAAATCAACAATAGGTAGTCTAGGGTTATTTCTTTGTCTGGTCCCCACTATGATCTCACTGATCTCTCACTCTTTATCTTGGTGTGCACTGTGTTTAGCACCTTCATTGTTTGCTGTGATACTGTTTCTGTTCTATGCTTTGGTTTTCTGGCCACAAGGCATGGGATCTTGGCTCCCTATCCAGGGGCTGGACCAGTGTCCCTGAAATGGAAAGAGAAGTCTCAACCCCTGGACTGCCAGGGAAGCCCCTCACTAATTTCTTATTAATTCACACATCTCAGTTTATTTTATATTACATATATGTGTGTGTGTGTATTTCAGATTCACATTTCAATTAATATCATACCTTTGACTTCATACCTTATATCTAAACTATCTGAAAGTCTTGTCTGCTCTACCTTTAACACATTACTTATTGAATATTACAGCAGCTTGTCAGCATTTTCTCTGCTACCAGTCAAATCTAAGCTACTCTAATGCCTAAGCTATTATAATGATTTTCCCTCTTCCACATTTGAAATCTTCTATCCTCCAACATAAGCCAATTATCTTTTTTTTGCATATTTACTCTTTCTTTTAATTTTTAAATTATGAAAAGATGCTAACACATTTGCAGGAGACTTGGAAAATACATAGCAAAGTTATATATATTTCCAATATATATTATAATTTTTAAATAAGTAAATTAAGATATTTAGTTGGTGTTTTACTATTAAACTCTCAAAAATTAATTGAATGAATATACAAAGAAGTAGAAGGATATATTAGACTGAAAAGCACTGTGAACCAATTAAATATAATTAAGATTTGCACAATTTTGACATAACAGTGGGATACAAATTCTATTCAAGTTCCCATAGAGTATAAATAAGAAGACACTGGAACATATCCAGGAATATAAGATTGCCACTGATCTTTTATAAACACATATTACATCATGTTGGTGACCTGGTAAAATGGCACTACACTTTCCATCACATTTGGGTTTGAAATTTAACTTCTTATCAGGGTCTGCAAGGGGGTGTGTGATGTATTCTCATACGTTTCTCCAAATTCTTCCATCAATTTCTCTTCAGCCCTTTTTTCTTGCCACATTGACTGTCTTGTTGTGCCTTAAACATGACTAATATGTTACTACCTCAGGGCCTTTGCACATAGTGTTCTATCTGCCTAGAATGTTTTTCTCTCAGATCGTTAAATTATTCACTTCATCAGTTCATTTACATCTCTCTTCTCATGACACCTCCTCTGGAAAGCTTGTCTGGGCCTCTTGTCTAAGTTATTCAATAACCAAATAGCTCTCTAATCAAGCATGATGATTGATTTTCCTTATATCATTTATCACTTCTAAAAGTATTATTTTTTACAACCCCTTCCACCGTTGGAATACTAGTCACATGAGGAACTTTATTTGTGCTATATCCCCAGAATTTGGGTGAGTTCCTGAATCATGGTCAAGAAAACAGTATCCATTAGTTGCAGAAATGATGAACTGGTGGGGTAATCCTGCAATCACATCAGCTGATTTTCCATGATATGTATGTTTCTTGCCTCCCTGATGTTGCCAATGGAGACTGAGTTACTACAAAATTCTCTAGAGGGAGCACAAATAAGAGGTGATTTTAATAACACAATCTAGTGTTAGTGATAGTTGTACGTATTTTAAATCTCAATAATTAACAGCTAAAACTTGTACATTGAATCCTTGGAAACAGGTAAAAGTAAAAGCTGATTGAAAAAATGAGTTATCTTTAATCACTACAGTAAACTTTACAAGTCCAGAAGGACATAGAATGGTCACATTTCTTAAAAGACAACTCTATTGCTTTATTAAATTAATGTTTTAATAAATATAATACTCAGAGTAAGGGTAATCAATTCTGGCTTCACACTGGAATCAAATGTGGAGTTTCTAAAAGCACTAATCCTTGAGCCTTAGCTCAGCTGAGGTCAGTACACATACTGGCATATTTAACAAGCTTTCTACAGGGTTTTAATGCGTAGCCAGGGCTGAAGTGCTGCATGAGACAACTGAAATGATATGCTTGAATTAGGTAAGTTTTTAACACATAGATTTACCCTCTGAAAACTTACACTTTCCCCACTCAGTGATTTCTGAGATATTGCCACAAATTCCTCCTAATTATGGAACTTGCTGTCATCAACAGTACACAAAGTTCTTTTTCTATTATTCTGATTAAGACAAAATTCCAGCCTCTGACTTCAGTCTGTATAATATTCTGTTGGTTTCACAAAGCTTGTAAAGAAAATATGTTTCTGAGAGACTCCACAATTTTGCCTTGCACTCAAGAAATAGAAAAGAAGAGAAAACCTTATTAAGGATCACACCATTCTATTATTCATTACATGCAATTCAGGGCTTAGTTTCTGGGATTCACATGGGAAACACCCATTGCAAAAGTAGTGGTAGTATAGTTATTTTCCAAATTACTAGCAGAAGTAAGGGAGTGAAGGAGAAGGATTCATTTTTATCATTCTCACTAAAGTACTGGCCGAGTGGTAAAGAACCCACTTGCCATGGAGGAGATATAAGAGATGTGTGTTCGATCTCCATGTCTGGAAGATCCCCTGGAGGAGAGCATGACAATCCACTCCAGTATTCTTGCCTGGAGAATCCCGTGGACAGAGGAGCCTGACAGGCTACAGTCCATGGTGTACAAAGAGTCAGACATGACTGAAGTGACTTAGCCCAAAGTGTTCAGGGTAGTGAAAATGCTAGTGCAGATTGCTTGTGTTAATTGTTGAGATCTTCTTCTTCATTCAAAGAGGAAAGTGAGTGAGAAAATGGGAGGAATAAGAATATTCTTCCAAAAGATAACAGTTAAAGGTATAACATCATTACAGTTCAAAGAGTAGAACTACTGAAAACAACCACACTTATGCTTAGGGTAGGTATGAATTAAAGGTCTATATACAATGCAGGGGGATGAAATCCAAAAACCATAAATCCTGTATAGTTTTTTTCTAAGAATGTTGGCCAAATGGGATGATTCAGCTGGAAGTTCAATAAAATCCATAGCAGTGTTGGAAAGGGACACAAGCACAGCAGAAGAAAGCATCTTCCTCTTGAGTAAAGCAGTGTACACCTGCTTTGGTAGTTCTGATACACCAAAGCTACCACATTTCAATGCAGAAAACCTGATGCAAGACCTTGCAGGTGAAGAAGGAAATGTGTTCACAATTTTTTCCCTCTCACCTTTAATCTTACACTCATGTACCCAAATTCCTTTAAACTCATCCCTTAAAAATAAGTACAAAATTATCATATAAATTGGGAGTACATTTTCTTGTGCCAAATTCTAAGGCTCTAAGCTTACAGGGAAAAAAAACTTATAAGGGAAGCATGATCTATGAACTTCTTGAATACCTAGAATTTGCTAAAGCTCCACAGGTAAGCCTACTCTAAATCCTACCTGTGCTTTAGAAATTCACAAAGATTGTGAAATGGGTCTGTAACTAAGGTCAAGGGTGGTTGCAAGACTTGCTTGACCTCCCAATACATCACAAGTCACTTATTGCCTCCATCCAAAAGACTGGGGTCGATCTGCCTACTGTTGGATCTTCATGTGGCAATTCTTAACACTCACTACTAACTGCATTTTATGCTCCAAAGAATAAATATCAAACAAAGTTTCTTAAGAATTCTTGATTTTCAGAACTGTCAGACTTACCTACAAAGGGATTGTGATTTCTTAGCTCTGTGAAGGTCCCTCAAATAGGGGGATTTATACAAGAAAGGCTGGCTAACTTTGGGAGATTCATGCCAGAAGATTTCATCACAAAATCACCTAAGGGACATTATCAGTGCTCCCTCTGGAGGCATCAACAAAAGTCCCTTCTTAATTAATAGGAACATTGTTTACGGGTTAATCATTAGATGCACAAAGTGTTTTTTAGTAAGTACAAAAACACATAGTACTGATTTTGATACTAGGAATAGTTCTCAGGCAGATTTTTTTTTTTTTCAAATGATGAATGGGCTTTGTTTATCTTCAGCTAGAATAGTGTTTCCTTCTTCTGAATTCACATTGTTGTTTCCCTGCCTCCTGTGTGGTACATGTCTCCTTTCATAACCATTCTATTTATTTTAAAGATAATAAGTGTCTGAGGACAAATTAATGTCAATTCAGTATCCTGAGCTCCATTTGCTGTTTATTCACTAAGTTGTGTCTGACTCTTTTTTTGCAATCCCACGGACTGTAGCCCAACCAGGCTCCTCTGTCCATGGAATTTCCCCACAAGAATACGGGAGTAGGTTGTTATTTCCTTCTCCAGTGTGTCTTATTGACCCAGGGATCAAACTCAGGTCTCTATCTCCTGTGTTGGCAGGAGGATTCTTTACCACTGAGTCACCTGGGAAGCCCTAATATCCTGAGTAGCAATCTTTAGCAGTCTATAAACATTTTGAGTGCATAGTTAATGTTTAATAAAGAGGTATTGAATAAACACCTATTTTTGTGTGTGTGTAAGCCTGTAAGCCAGCATGGGCTTCCCTGGTGGCTCAGATGGTAAAGAATCTGCCAGCAATACAGGAGACCTGGTTTTGATCCCTGGGTCAGGAAGATCCCTGAAAAAGGGAACAGCAACTCACTCCAGTATTTTTGCCTGGAGAATTCCATGGAAAGAGAAACCTGGTGGGCTAAGTCCATGGGGTCACAAAGAGTCAGACATGATTGAGCAACTAACACTAACATTGAATAAATAACCAAACAATGATGCTATAGAGAGGTTTCAAATTACTGGCTTTTCATGTAAGCTGTACTTTACCTCATTTTCACTAATAATCAAAGATAATTTCATCTCATGGATTACAATTCAATTTGCAAGGAATTTATTTTTACACATTGAGATATAATTGGAGATGATTTAAATAAAATTAGACTTATTAGCACAGATGTGTTTAATTTATGATTCTTGATAACATGTAATATTTAATATTTAAGATCATATCTACATTAATATTTGAAAGCAGTCAACTAGTATGTCTGACACAGTTTCCTTATAATACTCTTATGAAAAACAAAAATAATATATTAGTTTTATATCTTGCATATGAGTAAGCCAATCTTCCTCTCCAATCTCTATCCTCCATTCATGTTTCACATTAAAAAGCAGGGACTATGATAGAGAAAAATAAAGACCCCTGAGTCATAACTTTGGGGAAAGAAATACTAATAATTGATAGAAAAAGCAAAAGATGATTCAAAGCCTTAGCAGATCTCTCTGAGACCAGTTGTCCCAACGTCCTTGCTAGAGTCAATTTGTTGGTCAGCCAAAGCAAACTGAAGTTTGTGCACAGCTTACTTAAACAGTTTACACTTGGGCTTGACTTAGTACTCCCACAGTTACTTCAGTCTCTATGGGATATGAACAGTAGCCAGATTTCCAAATTTCTAGTATATTCCAAATAGAGGAATATGAAGATAGCAACCATGTGAAGTCTGGGATATGTAGCTAGTGAAGTTGATTCCTACTCAGCAAACTTTCCAGGAGAGGTCCCAGTAAATATAAAGAACAGGTTTAAGTCTGTAATTGCTCTAAGAGTCAGGATGCAGCTGAGTCAGCAGGTAAGATTAGCAGGCTGTATCCAATCAGAAGAGAGTAATGCCCACAAGATGCCCACATCCTGGTGGACAACAGCAGAGCAAACATTAATCTTTCAGATTAGAGGCCAAGAAAGATCAGAAAGAAGCACAAAGATAACAGATGCAGATGACAGACGTTCTCATAAGTCATATAAGGGGAAAAAGGACTGAAATATGAAGGGCTAGGCATTTGCCTAAAGAGAAAGATCAACCAAGAGAGTTTATTTAAACAATATACTCTTCTAAGTCCAAAACTACTCTTTCAAAGAAAGGTATACTTCACAAGTCCTTCTATATAATTATATTTTGATGTAAGAACCCAGGTAATACAATAATTAAAGATGTTGGGTCATTGAGATACTTATCTCAAAAGATAATAGAGAAACACACAAAATATTTATATATCAGTTATTATAAACATGCAAATAATAATTAATGCACTCACTGTCTTTGTGAAGTGGACAAAGACCCTGCTTTGTAGAAAAACAAAATCCATATAAACTATTGTGTCATTCTGAAAATGCTCTTCAGTCCAGTTGGTTTGTGGATATGGGTAAAAGCTCACCTATAAAATTGTATTGATAATTACCTCATATTTTATATCACTTAGCTTATATACATGTTATTATATTAAATATCTTGGTTGGGAGACATTATATTTTAATGTGGAGTTTAAAAATTGTTTCTTCGTTAAGGTGATCCATAGGCTTCATTGTAGAAATTTGAATTTGCTGACTAATCCTATGATGCTTGATAAGTTGCAATGAGATTGCAAATGTTTTTCCAATTGACTTCAACCTTACCAACTGTGAATACACCCTTTTAATTGTTGCAAATATTTTGAGATTTTCCTTACTTCAGGTTGAACAAATAGAATCGTTGGCTTTATATTAAATTCAGTATAAAATATATTTCAAAATCTTATTTTTCCTATATTCCTGTTCAGTTGAATAGGACATATATGGTAGATTGAAGCAGTTATGGATAATTTAAAAAGCTGTATTTTCAAAATTTATTTACATTACCAGGTTGTAGAGCTCATATATTTACAACTTTTTTAGTAAGACAGCTAGTATCATCTGCTGAGTATTTATTAGATACCAGACATTTGTGTGCTAAGCATTTCAAAATGAATACACATGTCCTTTAGTAAGGAGCAACAGTTTCTTTAACACTTATAATATCCCTGTGATAGGAAATTATTTCTTTCTAACAGATGAAGATCCTGAATATTGGAGAAATCTGAATATTGGAGAAATGTATATGTATATATATATATATATGTGTGTGTGTGTATATATATACACATACATATGTATACATACCTATATGCATATACACATATATAAATATACATATGTGTGTGTGTGTGTGTGTATCAGTTTAGTTCGTTTCAGTCATGTCCAACTCTTTGTGACTCCATGGACTGTAGCACTCCAGGCTTCCCTGTCCATCACCAACTCCCAGAGCTTGCTCAAACTCATGCCCATTGAGTCGGTGATGCCATCCAGTCATCTCATTTTCTGTCATCCCCTTCTCCTCCTTCCTTCAATCTTTCCCAACATCAGGGTCTTTTCCAATGAGTCAGTTCCTCACATCAGGTGGTCAAAATATTGGAGATTCAGATTCAGCATGAGTCCTTCCAATGAATATTCAGCACTGGATTCCTTTAGGACTGACTGTTTTGAACTTGCATTCCAAGGGACTCTCAGGAATCTTCTCCAAGGATAGATAAGAAAGCCTTTCTACACGATCAGTGAAAAGAAATACAGGAAAACAATAGGATGGGAAATAAATTGAATAAGTTGGACATCTCTTCAAGAAAATTAGAGACACCAAGAGAACATTCCATGCAAAGATGGGCACAATAAAGAACAGAAATGGTATGAACCTAACAGAAGCAGAAGATATTAAGAGGAGGTAAGAATAATACACAGAAGAACTACACAAGATCTTAATAACCCAGATAACCATGATGGTGTGATCACTCACCTAGAGCGAGACATCCTGGAGTGTGTGAAGTCAAGTGGGCCTTAGGAAGCATCACTATGAACAAAGCTAGTGACGGTGATGTAATTCCAGTTGAGCTATTTCAAAGTCTAACATATGATATTGTCAAAGTGCTTCACTCAATATGCTGGCAAATTTGGAAAATGCAGCAGTGGCCACAGGACTGAAAAGATCAGTTTTCATTCCAATCCCAAAGAAAGGCAATTCCAAAGAATTTTCTTTTTTTTTTTTTCCCAAGGTAGGGATTTACCACTTTATTAGAGTCAAGGACACTAAAATGGAGCAAGATGCCAAAAAAAGATGATATTTGGCAAAACTAATACAACTATGCAAAGTTTAAAAACAAAATAAAATTTAAAAAAAAGGAAAAAAAAGAATATTGTATCCCTGTGTAAACTATCACACAATTGGACTCATTTCACACACTAGCAAAGTAATGCTCAACTTTCTCCAAGCAAGGCTTCAATGGTGAAGACAGAAATCTCTCTTCCACTGCAACATTTATTGAGTAACTATCGTGCAACTTTCTGGTCTGAGTCAGAGACCTGAGACAAAACAAAAGTCTACTCAGATGATTTAACTGAAGAGAATTTAATAGAATAGAACACAGGAAATGTTAAAGAGAACAAAGAATATGAAGTTCCTGGGGGTTAATTGCAGAAGGCAATTTCCATTCCAATACTAAAGTGGCCAACACAAGGACTAGTGTCAGAAGTCCAGTGAAACTAGAACTAAGAAGAATGTCCTAGGCCACATACTCAACACACTCCTCAGGCAGAATTTTCCTTGGAAGGATTGTAGCCACCCTACCACTTCATTATGAAATTGAGAGAATATGAAAATGAAACTGGGATACCTCTCTCTTCCTGCCACCTCTGTCGTGTTCCTGGTTTCTCCCATTGGAAAAACTCAGATGG
>NW_011490488.1:7349-7725 GCF_000754665.1 Bison bison bison | reverse complement strand
GAAAGATCATCGCAGCACTGCTTTATAATAGCCAGGACATGGAAGCAACCTAGATGTCCATCAGCAGATGAATGGATAAGAAAGCTGTGGTACATATACACAATGGAGTATTACGCAGCCATTAAAAAGAAATATATTTGAATCAGTTCTAATGAGGTGGATTAAACTGGAGCCTATTATACAGAGTGAAGTAAGCCAGAAAGAAACACACCAATACTAATGCATATATATGGAATTTAGAAAGATGGTAACAATAACCCTGTATATGAGAGAGCAAAAGAGACACTGATGTATAGAACAGTCTTTTGGACTCTGTGGGAGAGGGAGAGGGTGGGATGATTTGGGAGAATGGTATTGAAACATGTATAATATCATA
>NW_011490488.1:5060-6834 GCF_000754665.1 Bison bison bison | reverse complement strand
TAAACAACAAACACAGAAATAAAGAAAACACTTTCAATCTTACAGTACAGTACCTTTAAAGTTCACTAGTACTGTGCAATGGCTGGCAAACAGGAGCTGACACCTATGTTCGCACTTTGAAAGTTTCCAACTTGAATGTCTGTATGTAGGGGGTTTACTGTATTAGTTATTTTGGCTTTTGATTAATAATTTAATAAATAGAGACACTAAAATACAATCCCAGAACCAAAAATGCTTTATTATGACAAATACAGGATGATTATGATTTCATTGATTTAGGCGACTCGTATTTTATTAAGCTGGCCAATAAGTCTAAATTTTTCAGGTGCATAATAAAATAATACACATGGACAAGAAAGCAGGAGTGTTTCATTTACAAAGTACATTACAAGGGACCTCTGTCCATCACTGAAATGGTAGCTATTATAAGAGTCATTATAACAATGACTGCCTTTATGTGCTATGAAAGAAAAGTGTAGATTTTTCCATCATAATCTTCAAGGTCACCTTTATCATGCACAAAAGTTGGGAGATGCACTTTATGATTTCCTACATACTGTCTCAGTTATGTGAATCATATGACTATTTTCAGTATGATTTTTTGCATGTTATAATGAACTTTATATTGAAAATTCCAGTTTTAGAGTTTATACTTACTCTTTGCAATAGTTAAGATGTGGTAACATTATAACAAAATCATTATGATCCAAGGATATTATTGACAATCTTTTTTGATTGCTTTTTAAATTTATATTTAATAGGAGGATAAATGTTTTACAAAATTGTGTTGGTTTCTGCCATAGGACAATGCGAATCAGCCATACATATACATATGAACCCTCCCTCTTGAACCCCCCTCCTACCTTGCACATCATCCCCCTTCTCAGTTGTCCCAGACCACTAGGTTGAGTTTCCTGTGTTGTACAGCAACTTTCCATTAGCTCTCTGCTTTACATATGGTTATGTATATGTTTCAGTGCTGCTCTCTCAATTCATCCCACCATCTCTTTCCTCTGCTGTGTCTGAAGCCAGTTCTCTGTCTGCATTTCTATTCCTGCCCTGCAAATAGGTTCATCAGTACCACTTATCTAGTTCCACATATGTCACACCAGGAAGATTTTAATACAATATTTCTGTACCCCAATAACTCTATACTCAAATATTTAATATCACTGAAATATGGTGTATATATATATACATATATATATATATACCCATCCACCAACACAAATATACACATTATTTATGTACTATATGCTTCTCTGTTATTATCCAAAAATAGGGATTTGATTTTGTATCTCATACAACAATTTTGCCCCCAATAATTGGCTATAAAACACAAAGCAAAGGTATTTTGAGCTGTCTTAAAAGTTGAGGAATATTTGATTATTTTAGGACCCCCTCAGATAGACAACAGTGGGAAAAGAGGATATGCATTGCAGAGTGAGGGATCAGTCTGAAAGTCATCTTGAGTTTGAAGGGGCAGGTAGACAGAATCTGGTTCTATAAAGACCTACAAATTCCATGAAATTAATTCCACTAAGTTGTGAAAACACATGAGTTTTGATGACTGATGCTTTACATACTGCATCATAAGTTATATTGAAAAAGTGTCATAATTTCAATGAAAAGCAATGTTTAAAGAATTATAAGTAATTCATGAGGAAGGCTTTCTTATCTCTCCTTGCTATTCTTTGTAACTCTGCATTCAGATGTTTATATCTTTCCTTTTCTCCTTTGCTTTTTGCTTCTCTTCTTTTCATAGCTATTTGTA
>NW_011490488.1:714-2635 GCF_000754665.1 Bison bison bison | reverse complement strand
AAAAAAAAAAAAAAAACTACACAGAGGTGACTGAGTTTATCCTCCTGGGACTGACAGATCGAGCTGACTTGCATCCTGTCCTTTTTGTGGTCTTCCTAGTCATCTACCTGATCACAATTGTCGGTAATGTCGGCATGATTTTGTTAATCAGAACTGACTCAAAGCTTCAGACTCCAGTGTACTTCTTCCTCAGCCACCTCACCTTTGTAGATCTCTGTTATGCCACCAATGTCACTCTTCAGATGCTGGTTCATTTCTTATCCAAGAGAAAAATCATTTCATTCCTTGGCTGCTTTATACAGTTCTAATTTTTCATTGCCTTGGTGATTGCAATTATTATATGCGCACAGTGATGGCTTATGATCGCAACGTGGCCATCTGCAAAGCATTGTTATACGGCGGCAAGATATCCCGAGGTGCCTGCCTTTCTCTTGTTGCTGCTCCTTATTCTTACGGCTTTGCAATTGGTCTTGCCCAGACCATCCTGATGCTTCGTCTCTCCTTCTGTGGACCCAATGAAATCAACCACTTTTACTGTGTGGACCCACCTCTCCTAGTCCTGGCCTGCTCAGATACTTATGTCACAGAGACTGCCATGTTTGTGGGGGCTGGTTCCAACCTCACGTGTTCTCTCACCATTATCCTCATATTCTACATTTTCATCTTTAGAGCCATTCTGCATATCTGCTCTGCAGAAGGGAGGCACAAGGCCTTCTCCACATGTGGGTCTCACCTGACAGCTGTCACTGTATTTTATGGGACACTGTTCTGCATGTATCTGAGGCCCCCTTCCGAGACCTCTGTAGAACTGGGCAAAAATGTAGCTGTTTTTTATATTTTCATGAGTCCTATGCTAAACCCTTTGATCTACAGACTTTGGAACAAAGATATTAAAAAAGCAATAAGGAGAATGATTCAAAAGAAATTTTTTGTCAAATAGAGTAGACATTTTGGTCACAGGTATGTAACGTATACATAGTCTCTGATCAATTAGTGAGTATTTTAACAAATCATTTTGTCTATTGACCATTCTTTTCTTCTGTAATTCACCAATAAGACTTGGAAGAATGTTTTTAAACTGTTAGCTGTGACTCAGTGTGTTAAAATAATACCACATATAAGTTAAAACACAAGACCAAATAACATTGTTATTGATATATAAAATTAATAAAGGAAAGATTAGTCTATCTATGTTACTCAAAAAGGTATAGACTTTTAACAGAATTTAAAAATGATGCTAAAGGAATGACAATGTTTTAGATTTCCAGGGCTTAATGGGTTTTTTATTTATTTTCTAGTAACTTGTCAACTTTGCTTGTGTATTTGTCTGTTGGTTTGTCTCTTTTGTTTTCTATTATTCAAATTATATAGGAATGAAGATTTTGGGGAATCTCAGGTTATTATTCCAGGACATTTTTTAGATGATAATACTGATCGAATAGTATTCTCATTCATAAGATTTTTTATGTAAATGCCAAATATGTTTCAGATAAGATCAGATCAGTTGTTCAGTCGTGTCCGACTCTTTGCGACTCCATGAATCCCAGCACGCCAGGCCTCCCTGTCCATCACCAACTCCCGGAGTTCACTGAGACTCACGTCCCTCGAGTCAGTGATGCCATCCAGCCATCTCATCCTCTGTCGTCCCCTTCTCTTCTTGCCCCCAATCCCTCCAAGCATCAGAATCTTTTTCAGTGAGTCAACTCTTCGCATGAGGTGGCCAAAGTACTGGAGTTCCAGCTTTAGCATCATTCCATCCAAAGAAATCCCAGAGCTGATCTCCTTCAGAATGCACTGGTTGGATCTCCTTGAAGTCCAAGGGACTCTCAAGACTCTTCTCCAACACCACAGTTCAAAAGCATCAATTCTTCGGCGCTCAGCCTTCTTCACAGTCCAAATCTAACATCCATGCATGACCACA
>NW_011490488.1:0-614 GCF_000754665.1 Bison bison bison | reverse complement strand
GAAAGCACAGCCTCTGCTCCTTACCTTGGAGTTCACCCTTCACTGCCACCCTTCCTGACCTTGAACGTGGAGTAGCTCCTGTCAGCCCTCCTGCACTGTGCAGCCACTGCTCCTTGGACATGGGGTTGCTTAGTTTTCAACATTCATAAAACTAAGATCATGGCACCTGGCCCATCAATTCATGGGAAATACATGGGGAAACAGTGGGTACAGTGTCAGACTTTATTTTGGGGCTCCAAAATCACTGCAGATGGTGATTGCAGCCATGAAATTAAAAGACGCTTACTCCTTGGAAGGAAAGTATGACCAACCTAGATAGCATATTCAAAAGCAGAGACATTACTTTGTCGACAAAGGTCCGTCTAGTCAAGGCTATGGTTTTTCCAGTGGTCATGTATGGATGGGAGAGTTGGACTGTGAAGAAGGCTGAGTGCCAAAGAATTGATGCTTTTGAACTGTGGTATTGGAGAACAGTCTTGAGAGTCCCTTGGACTGCAAGGAGATCCAACCAGTCCATTCTCAAGGAGATTAGTCCTGGGTGTTCTTTGGAAGGACTGATGCTAAAGCTGAAACTCCAGTACTTTGGCCACCTCATGTGAAGGGTTGACTCATTG
>NW_011490487.1:4759-6024 GCF_000754665.1 Bison bison bison | reverse complement strand
TAGAAGAAAAATTCCCAACCTGACAAAATGCATATATGATAAACCCACAGCTAACATAATATCCATGGTTTATGAAGCTTTTCCCTTAGATCTTGAATAAGACAAAGATATGAACTCCTATCACTGAGCCAAATAGTGTATAATAATAGCCTTACCTTCTTTTTGAACAACTTTAAGAATATCCTGGAAGATAAACATCACATCATTTCTCCATTTGCTAAACTGTCTGCCTACCCGTCTACCAAAATCCTTCAACAGAAACTTTAAGTCCCTGTCATAACTCAAGAATGATCCATCTCATCAGATCAGATCAGATCAGTCGCTCAGTCGTGTCCGATTCTTTGAGACCCCATGAATAGCAGCACGCCAGGCCTCCCTGTCCATCACCAACTCCCGGAGTTTACCCAAACTCATGTGCATTGAGTCAGTGATATCATCCAACCGTCTCATCCTCTGTCGTCCCCTTTCCTCCTGCCTTCAATCTTTCCCAGCATCAGGGTCTGTTGCAATGAGTCAGTTCTTTACATCAGGTGGCCAAACTATTTGAGCTTCAGCATCAGTCCTCCCAATGAATACTTAGGACTGATTTTTGTAGATCTATATAGGATTGAAGGCTTCCCTGGTGGTGCAGAGTGTAAAGCATCTGCCTGCAAGACAGGAGACCTGGGTTCAATCCCTGGGTTAGGAAGATCCTCTGGAGAAGGAAATGGCAACCCACTCCAGTACTCTTGCCTGGAAAATCCCTTGGACAGAGGAGCCTGGTAGGCTATAGTCCATGGGTTGTAAACAGTCAGACACGACTGAGTGACTTCACTTTCTTTAACTTTTCATATAGGATTGAACCCTATATATAGCCTGCTTTTTCATGTTAAAGGCAGCCCCCTTGCTTAGAGACAACTAAGAGGACCATCCCTCCAAAGGTAATACCTTGTCCCTTCAGAATCTGCCTCCATGCCTCCTGGATAACAAGCTATTAGTTAGAATCAAGTTAGAATCAAATATAAAAGGAGTTCTAGGCATCCTAAAATAAAAGGGTTTATATATTGAAATTACCTCAGGATCTAGCCAACATGTTATGTACCAGAATGAACTCAGAATATATTAATGAGACTGGATCCTAAGGGTATTGAATAAAATGTGAAAATATAAAATTAGATAAGGAAGAGTATCAGAATAAGGTCACTCTCTTGTAATACAAGGTTTAATTACAAGGACCATAGGTAACGGTGCTAACACACTGTTAGGTGGCCCTTGTAGGCTTTGAA
>NW_011490487.1:0-381 GCF_000754665.1 Bison bison bison | reverse complement strand
TCTTCAACCAAGAAAAGCTGCATGATAGAAACTACAGTTGGTAAAAGCAGGGCAGAAAAGAGGAAAAGAGGCAACCTCTCAGTCCTTGTTATTTGGGAAATCATGGTACTAGATGTTAAAAGTCAATCCTTGGATCTAAAATATTCTTTGTTTTGTTTGTTTTACTCAGAAGAAGAATAAAATGTAAGAAAGAAACTGAACAGTTTGCAAAAATGCAGGAAAAATGGGGAGAGATAGCATGATATAGTGGACTAAATAGCAGGAGTTGAGCCATGATACCACCCTATCACTTGTGGGAAGCTACTGTATAGCACAGGGAGCTCAACTCAGTGCTCTGTGATGACCAAGAGGGGTGGGATCGGGTAGGTGGGAGGGACGTTC
>NW_011490486.1:12787-13278 GCF_000754665.1 Bison bison bison | reverse complement strand
TTGATTCCAGCTTGTGCTTCCTCCAGCCTAGCGTTTCTCATGATGTACTCTGCATAGAAGTTAAATAAGCAGGGTGACAATATACAGCCTTGACGTCCTCCTTTTCCTATTTGGAACCAGTCTGTTGTTCCATGTCTTGTTCTAACTGTTCTTTCCTGACCTGCATATAAGTTTCTCAAGAGGCAGCTCAGGTGGTCTGGTATTCCCATCTCTTTCAGAATTTTCCAGTTTATTGTGATCCACACAGTCAAAGTCTTTAGCATAGTCAATAAAGCAGAAATAGATGTTTTTCTGGAACTCTCTTGCTTTTTTGATGATCCAGTGGATGTTGGCAATTTGATCTGATTCCTCTGCCTTTTCTAAAACCAGCTTGAATATCTGGAGGTTTATGGTTCACGTATTGCCGAAGCCTGGCTTGGAGAATTTTGAGCATTACTTTACTAGCGTGTGAGATAAGTGCAATTGTGCGGTAGTTTGAGAATTCTTTGGGA
>NW_011490486.1:9764-10460 GCF_000754665.1 Bison bison bison | reverse complement strand
AAAAAAATCAGAGTAACTACAACATAGGCATCAACAATATAATTTTTTTTTAATCCTGATAAGTAATTAGATTAGAAAGTAAAGACAAAAGGGTTCTTGCTGCTCTGATGAAGTCAGGGGAGAAGAACTGACAGAAACATACCTTGGCAAAATTTATGATGGGTCAGAACAAAGAAAACTGTGACAAGTGCTCAGGTAAGGGGAACATTTTAAAAAGATAAACAGGTTACTAAACACACACACACACACACACACACACACACACACACGTCAGTCTGGCTTAGACTCTATTGTATCAGAAGTTAGGATGTAAGGAGTGACAACTGATGGATTTTAATGGAGGAGGTTTGGATTCAAAGTCTTTCCATACATCCCAGTTATCTTTCAAGTATGTGACAATGGAAACACAGTCTCAGATGTGCAAAAACAAAGATATGCCACCTGTGTATTTTTTTTTTTTTAAAGAAATTACCTGAAGAGATACTCTGACTACAAAATAAATTCAGATTTAAACAAAATCAAGAATGGATAGGCCACAAGTTAAACATACTACTATATTTTGTTTTTTATCATTGAGTGCCTAATACTGGAGAAAGAATATATGGAACAGCAGAAGGAACTTACTATGAAACATCTGGATGTAAATCCCAGCTCTCTCACTAATTAACTTTGTGACTTTGGGCAATCACTCCAACT
>NW_011490486.1:8504-9664 GCF_000754665.1 Bison bison bison | reverse complement strand
CCCTCACCTACTTCAGATCTTTACTCAAATGTTTCCTTCTTAGGGCTTCCCTGGTGGCTGAGATGGTAAAAGAATCTGTCTAGCAATGTGACAGACCCAGGTTCAATCCCTGGGTCTGGAAGATCCCCTGGAGAAGGGAATGATTACCCACTTTAGGATTCTTGCCTGGAAAATCCCATGGACAGAGGAGCCTGGTGAGGTATAGTCCATGGGGTCGCAAAGAGTCAGACACAGCTGAGCAACTAACACTCTCACTTTCACTTTTCCTTCTTGGTAAGATCTTGCTTTTCCTTCCTATTTAAAAATGCAACTTTCCACACTCCTAGCACTCACTTACCTTCCTTATTTATCTCCAGATTATTTACAAATATCTGAAATATTCTATTTTCTTTTGTAGTCTCCGCAAAGGTGGGGATTTTTGTTTCTCTTATTCAGTCTTGTATTCTAAACACTTAGGACAATGTGTGGCACAGAGTAACATTTAATTAATGTCTGTCTTCTAAAGAAATAAACTTTAGGTGGAGTTCTGAAATTCTCAGAAAAATAAAAGTGAGATAAATAACAGAAAAGATAAATATGGAGGACAGAGAAAGGAATTTTACTTAAAAGTAACTAGTGTTCACAAGGAAAAAAAATCAGAGTAACTACAACATAGGCATCAACAATATAATTTTTTTTTAATCCTGATAAGTAATTAGATTAGAAAGTAAAGACAAAAGGGTTCTTGCTGCTCTGATGAAGTCAGGGGAGAAGAACTGACAGAAACATACCTTGGCAAAATTTATGATGGGTCAGAACAAAGAAAACTGTGACAAGTGCTCAGGTAAGGGGAACATTTTAAAAAGATAAACAGGGTACTAAACACACACACACACACATGTCAGTCTGGCTTAGACTCCATTATATCAGAAGTTAGGATGTAAGGAGTGACAACTGATAGATTTTAATGGAGGAGGTTTGGATTCAAAGTCTTTACATACATCCCAGTTATCTTTCAAGTATGTGACAATGGAAACACAGTCTCAGATGTGCAAAAACAAAGATATGCCACCTGTGTATTTTTTTTTTTTTAAAGAAATTACCTGAAGAGATACTCTGACTACAAAATAAATTCAGATTTAAACAAAATCAAGAATGGATAGGCCACAAGTTAAACATAC
>NW_011490486.1:4082-6344 GCF_000754665.1 Bison bison bison | reverse complement strand
AAGCTCCCATATTTGTTCTTCAAACCCAGTAATTTATTTCTATTATGGCTTTTGAGTATAATTAAAGCCACTGAAATATTCTACACCTGGGAATGGAGGAGGGTTAATTTTCATGAAGCCTTAGGAGAAAGCTGCTGTCAGATTGCCAATGAAGTGTAAGCCTGCTCATGAAAGGTATTATTTATTTCAAGAATTCAGTTTCTTGCCCTTATATTTAATAGATTAATTTTGCTTTTTTTGTTTTGTCACCAACACCATCCTCAATATCTGTAGCTACATGCTGTTCATAAAAGGATTCATCTTACAGAAGAACATCACTAAGCTTTAAAAGCAGAGGTGTTATGGAATTGAGAGGGCTGACAAGCCACTGTTAGGGCTCCAACTGAGATGATCAATATTCATCTACTTACTTTACTTCTTTTTCTTCTTGCTTGCTTCACTGCCCTGTCATCTCTACAGATATCTTTGTAGATTATAAACTTTTGCTTGATATATAACTCAAATCTTGAAGGTGATTTTAGCTAAAAATAACTCGAGCCGCATGGAGCCTATGTGTTATGTACTATGCTCCTGGGAAGTCAAGGACCGATCTTGGGACCCAAGAGGTGAAGAGACAAGGAAGAACAGGGCGTTGACACGAGACACACCTGAGTCTTAGCCCTACTTCGGACTGCCGCTGGAAGCCACAGTGTCCTCATCTATAAAGTACTGACTGTAAGTAACTGATTAATTCATTTGTTAACCCAGTAAGCATTTACTGTGGGTGAGTAATGTGAACCACCTAAAGTATTAAATCAGAAGACAAAGCCTCACTTTTGAAAGTCAATAAATACGAATTTCCTCCCCACATGTGAGAAGCGTGTGCAGAGTGCGTTGCACTATAAGTGTCCAGATTCCTGACGACTATAAACTGAGGCTACCCCACTATTGGTCCATCAACTTCGGCCTTTGTCGTGAAAAGCGATTATCTCATTACTTGCAAATTGACTTGTGAGTTTAATAACTAATAACATTCACCACCCTGTAAATCCAGGAGAGACATGATGCAGAATGTAATTGAGATATTCTCTTACAATTTATCTAGTGGCCATTGAGGAGTGAGTACAAATACCTTATGCATGAGCAAGAACTCAATATTTAAAATCCTAATAATCATCTTCATCGTTTCAAATGAGATGTTTTACACTGAGATCTGGGATGGTAAAAGGATCAGAATCACACAATCAGTGCTTCAATTGATTACTCTCTTCTACATTGTGATAAACAACAACATACCTGAGACTCATATATTCAACACACACCACATACCTAGAGCTCCTTAAATGGTGGCATATTTCCTTGGGAATTGAGAGGGAGTGATGGTTAAGAACAGGCTCCATGTATAGTCACTGTATTTGCCATAGTCCTCCACCAATCAAAATATATAGTTTGCTATTTTAAAATGATGGCTATTTTTGTTTTTCCAAGTATAAAATTATATCAGAATATTAATCCAGTATTTTCTCCAAACATGTACTCTGGAGAATTACTGATGTAGCTAATTTATAGGTTTTTAAATTCATAAGTTGAAGCCAAGAGAGGGGACACAATTTGCCCAAAGTACACACAGCTCGTTGACAGAGTCAGAATAAGACATAGGCTTCTTTCTTCCAGCCAAGCGCCACTCCTTCTGTTCTTCATTCTGCCTTCTTTAGAATCAAGGGAAATGATACCAGGGTCTAAAATAAAGCCTATCTCAACTTCAGAAGTTTTCTTCGATTAATTCAATCAGTAGGCTTGAGGCTTCTTGGGAATCATTCCGTTAGACATGGGCTAGAAATAGCCTATCCCTTGGCTGAAACAGGTTACATTTAAATTGACATGCTTTCTCCAGTGTGCAATTAGCAAAGAACAGAAGCCTACTTTTGTAAATGCTGTTCAGGGAACATGGAGCAGCTGTGTCATTTCTCTAGGTCAGTCATATTCCTGAAATCTCTCTTTGTCTGGATGCCTATGGTTATTCTAATTGCCAGGAGTAATTCTCCTGGTGGCAGTTGAAGATTGCTTCCGGTGAAAAGACAGATTCACAGGGCTATAGAAAGGAGACACCTGGCATTATTCTCTACACTGGCTGTTCAGGCTTCACAATCACCCTGCATGCCAGGCAGTGTCATTCCATCATGTATTCATCCGTCCATTCCCCTAATACAGCGTTATTAGCATCTGCTCTGTGCCAGTACCGTGGAAGTGATACGGAAGAAAATAGACATTATTCCTGAGTTT
>NW_011490486.1:490-878 GCF_000754665.1 Bison bison bison | reverse complement strand
TGCCTTTAGTTTTATTTGCTAAATCTGAGAATCTGACTCTATGCTTAAATTGCCTTTCAAATGTATTCAACTCATTCTGTTCCTGAGGACACTGTCTTTATTCAGGCCTTAATTACCCTTTGCCTGGAGAGCTGTAATGGTCTCTTATCCATCAACAAGTGTTTGGCTTTAAGTATTATATAACTTTGACCCTACTGGCTTGAATAATAAGTCCATGTATTTCTCCGTAATAAAGAATCTGAAGTGGTTCCAGAGCCAGTAGACATGGGGCCACTTCTCTGCATTCTTTTGGTTCTGTACACCTGATTGGTCAGCCTTCCCCTCAGCCTGATTGGAGGATGGCGGTAGCCATTCTGGAGATCGTGCCCGTGTGCTAGGTCACTTCAGT
>NW_011490486.1:0-390 GCF_000754665.1 Bison bison bison | reverse complement strand
CAACTCTTAGCGACCCCATGGACTGCAGCCTACCAGACTCCTCCGTCCATGGGATTTTCCAGGCAAGAGTACTGGAATGGGGTGCCATTGCTTTCTTATTCCCTGGTGCTGGAGCCAAACTTCTCTGAAATACATTCCTTCATGGAGGAGGGAGAAAGCCAAGTTCTGTTTGAAAGGAATGGGGTGGGGTGATGGGTTTGAGTGTATGACCAACAGTGTGTTACAGCCTCTAACTGGATTCTCTACTCGCTGCTTCTGTTTTTTCACAGCATGTTTGACTTTGCTGCCAGTCATCTAGAGAACATTTGTTGAGTATCTACGCTATGCTAGATACTGATGGATGCATTTTCCTAAGACACAAATCTGAACATATTCTCACTCAGCCTGAAA
>NW_011490485.1:13568-13992 GCF_000754665.1 Bison bison bison | reverse complement strand
AGTATTTCTTTCACTTAGGAGTTTGATTATTGGCTTGGTTGCTCTCTTCCTTTTTTGACTCCTGTTGTCATCCATTTTTCCCCCCCATTTTTTAATCTATTATTTCTTTTTGTAAGTGTGTGAATCTCATTGCATGTTCTTGGCTGTTGAGTGCTGTTTCACCATTAGTCTTGGAGTTTTGTCTTTGCTGCTGTGTGGCTTGTGAAGTCTCAGTGCTACAGTATGGGCTAGGCCTGAGCCTGAGAAGTCACATACTCGAATCCAGGACTTTGGATCACCTGAGAACTCCCAAACTCATTAAACATTGACAGGTGAGAGCCTTACAGAAGGCCTCATCTCAGAACTAAGATCAAGCTTCACCCAAAGACCTGCAAGTTCCCATGCTAGACACCTCATACCAAATCTCTAGCAAAACAGGAAAAAA
>NW_011490485.1:9432-10275 GCF_000754665.1 Bison bison bison | reverse complement strand
ACCAAGCCAAACAAAAGAGGAAGAGATAGGGAGTCTACCTGAAAAGTAACTCAGAATAATGATAGTAAAGATGATCCCAAATCTTGAAAACAAAATGGAGACAGATAAATTGACTGGAGGCATGAATCGAGAAGTTCTAAGAAATGTTTACCAAGGACCTGGAAGATTTAAATAATAAACAATATTTAATGAACAACACAATAACTGAGATGAAATGTTCATTAGAGGAAACCAATAGCAGAACTGAAGCAGACGACCTGATAAGCCAACTGAAAGATAGAATGATGGAAATAACTGACACAGAGCAGAATAAAGAAAAAAAAAAAGAAGAAGAAGAAATGAGGACAGCCTCAGAGACCTTTGGGAAGACATTAAATGCCTCAATGTTCAAATCATAGTTGTCCCAGAAGAGGACAAAAAGAAAGGTTATGAGAAAATACTTGAGGATAATATAGTTGAAATTTTCCCTAAAATGGGAAAGGGAATAGCCACTCAAATATAGAAAGGTCAGAGAGTCATATACAGCATAACACCAAGGGGAAACAGACCAAAATACCTATTAATCAAACTAATAAAAAATAAACACAAATAACTAATATTAAAAGGAGCAAGTGAAAAATAACATAACATACAAGGAGATCCCCATAAGGCTAACAGCTGATCTTTCAACAGAAACTCTGCAGGGCAGAAGAAAATGGGAGGATATACTTAAAGTGATGAGAGGGAAAAATCTACAACCAAGATTCCTCTATCCAGCAATGATCTCATTCAGATTCAAAGGAGAGACCAAGTCATTACAGACAAGCAAAAAATAAGAGAATTCAGCAACATTAAACCAGCTTC
>NW_011490485.1:8062-9332 GCF_000754665.1 Bison bison bison | reverse complement strand
ATTAACTTAAATGTAACTGGAATAAGAAAGCTCCAACCAAAAGTCACAGACTGCATACAAAAACAATACCCCTATATATACTGTCTTCAAGAGACCCACTTCAGACCTAGGGATACATACGGATTGAAAGTGAAGATCTGGAAAAAAGATAATCCATGCAAATGGAAATAAAAAGAAAATGGGAGTAGCAATATTTATATCAGATAAAATATATTGTACAATAAAGACTGTTAAAAGAGACAATGAAGGACAATAGTGGATAATAATGATGCAGCAATCCCATTCACCATTGTAACAAAAACAATAAAATACTAAGAAATAAATCTACCTTAACAGGCAAATGGCTTGTATGCAGAAAAATATAAGACACTGATAAAAGTAAAACAACACAAAAAGATGGAGAGATATACCATGTTCTTGGATAGGAAGAATTAATATTGTGAAAACGACCATACTATCCAAAGCAATCTACAGATTAAATATGATCCCTATTAAACTACCGGTGGTATTTTTTATGGAACAAGAACAAATAATTTTCAGCTTGTATCAAAACACAAATGGTCCTAAATAGCCATAGTATTCTTGAAGAAGTAGAATGGAGCTGGAGGAATCAATCTTCCTGACTTAAAACTATATTACAAAACTACAGCCACCAATATAGTGTGGTATTGGTACAAAAACAGAAATATGAAACAATGGAGCAAGATAGAAAGCCTGGAGATAATCCCACACACCTATGGGCAACTTATCTTTGACAAAGGGGACAAAAACATACAATGGAGAAAAGATAATATCTTCAATAAGTAGTGCTGGGAAAAATGGACAGCTACATGTCAAAGGATGAAACTGGAACACTTCCTAATACCATACACAAAAATTAACTCAAAATGGATTGAAGACCTAAGTATAAAACCAGAAAATATAAAACTCTTAGAGGAAAACATAAGCAGAAAACTCTTTAATATGTTACAGCGAAGTCTTCTGTGACCACACCCCCTAAAATAATGGAAATAAGAACAAAAATAAACAAATGGGATCTAATTCAACTTAAAAGCTTTTGTACAACAAAGGAAACTATAAACTGAAAAGACAACCCTCAAAACTGGAGAAAATAATAACAAATGAAACAGCTGACAAAAGAGTAATCTCCAAAATACAGAAGCAGCTCATATAGTTCAATACCAGAAAAGTAAGCAACCCAGTCAAAAAATGGGGGAAACCTAAACAGACATTTCTCCTAAGAAGACATAAAAATGACTAATAATCACAT
>NW_011490485.1:5307-6526 GCF_000754665.1 Bison bison bison | reverse complement strand
GAGGGGATGTATGTATACCTATAGCTGATTCATGTTGTTATATGGCAGAAACCAACACAGCATTATAATTATTCTCCAATTAAAAATAAAGGAAAACTAAAAATGCAAATAAAAAATGGAGACAGATTAAAGGGCCTCTGAGAGAACATCAATAGTACTAATATCTGCATTATAGATATCCTAGAAGGAGAAGAGAGAAAGATAAAGGATTCAAAAATGTATTTAATGAAATCATGGCTGAAAACTTTCCCAATATTAATAAGAAAACAGATATCTTGGTGCAGGAATTGCAAATAGTCCCAAATAAGAGAAATCAAAGGAGAACCATATCACATATAGCACAATTTAAATGCCAAAATTAAAAGAAAAAGAGAATTCTAAATACAGCTAAAGAAGAATGAATTGTCATATACAAGGGAATGCCCAAAAGATATCAGCTGAATTTTCTGAAGAAACATTACAGGTCAGACTGAAGTGGCATAATAGTAAAGCACCAAAACAGGAAATTTTACAATCTAGGAGAATCTACTTGCAATATTATCATTCAAAATTGAAGGAGAGAGAGAGAGAAAAAAAAAAAAAAACACTTTTCAGACAATCAAAAACCAAAAGAGCTAATCAATACTAAATTCACTCTAAAATAAAGCATTAAAGGAGTCTTTTATAAGTGGATAAGAAAAGCTTATAACACCAAGTAAGAATTTACAGGAAAAACACAATTCTATTTGTAAAGGAAAATATACAGTAAATGGTGTGGATCAACAACTTAAATATGGTAGAATATTTATTAAAATATACAAATTTTTAAATCCACTATAGCTACAATAAACTGTTGAGATAAACATGAAGATGAGAAACATGATATAATAACAATAAAAAGTACAGGAGAGTTAAAAAAAGGAAGAATTTTAAGAATGTGTTTGAACTTAAATGACTGTAGCCTAAGAGAAGCAGATATAGACATAGATGAACATATACGAACCCCATGAAGACCACAAAGCAAAAATATACAGTAGATACACAACTAGAGATAAAGGAACACAAGCACACCACAGAAGAAAATAATGAATCCACAAGAGAAAAAGCTAAAAAAAAAAAAGTGAAACACTACAAAAACAACCAGACAACAAGTTTTAAAATGGCCGTAAAGATATAAGCATCTGAATGCAGAGTTCCAAAGAATAGCAAGAAGAGAAAAGAAAGCCTTCCTTAGTGACAA
>NW_011490485.1:3652-4588 GCF_000754665.1 Bison bison bison | reverse complement strand
CTGAAGGAGATCAGCCCTGGGATTTCTTTGGAGAGAATGATGCTGAAGCTGAAACTCCAGTACTTTGGCCACCTCATGCAAAGGGCTGACTCATTGGAAAAGACTCTTATGTGCTGGGAGGGATTGGGGGCAGGAGGAGAAGGGGACGACAGAGGATGAGATGGATGTATGGCATCACTAACTCGATGGACGTGAGTCTGAGTGAACTCCGGGAGTTTGTGATGGACAGGGAGTCCTGGAGTGCTGCTGTTCATGGGGTCACAAAGAGTCAGACACAACTGAGTGACAGAACTGAACTGAACTGATGTATATATGTATCAACAATTGCTTTAAATTCAATGTACTTATTGCTTCAATCAAAAGACATAGGGTGGGTTCAATGAATAAAAAAGATCAGTCTCTATACTATTCATAAAAAAAGGGAAAAAAGATCTATAAAAGCAAGCCCCAATCAATTAAAGAAAATGGCAATAAGAATGTGCATAATTATGCTAAATGTAAATGGATTAAATGCTGGAACCCAAGATTTCAAGTGGCCAAAAGGATACAAAAATAAAAGCTGTATATGTGTTGCCTACAAGAAACTCACATCAGATGTAAATAAACACAGACTGAAAGTGAGTGGATGCAAAAATATACTTCATACAAATGGGAATGGAAATAAATTTGGGGTAGCAAAACTCATATAAGATGAAGTAGAATATAAACAGTTTAAAATACAATTCAAAGAAAAGCTTTATATGATAAAGGGATTAATATAATAAAAGGATATTATGTATGTATATATATGTATATTATGTGATCACTTAAATATAAAGCAAACATTAGAGACATAAAGGAAGAAATTGACAATAATATGAAAATGATAGGGGATTTTTATACCCTGCTTATACCAATCAGCAGATCATCCAGATAGAAAATCAACAAGGAAACAGT
>NW_011490485.1:596-1346 GCF_000754665.1 Bison bison bison | reverse complement strand
ACTGACCTTTCCCAGTCCTGTGGCCACTGCTGAGTTTTCCAAATTTGCTGGCATATTGAGTGCAGCACTTTCACAACATCATCTTTCAGGATGACAGAATGTGATCCACTGGAGAAGGGGATGGCAAACCACTTCAGTATTCTTGCCTTGAGAACTTCATGAACAGTATGAAACGGCAAAAAGATAGGACAATGGAATATGAAATCCCCAGGTCGGTAGGTGCCCAATATGCTATTGGAGATCAGTGGAGAAATAACTCCAGAAAGAATGAAGGGATGGAGCCAAAGCAAAAACAACACCCAGTTGTGGATGGGACTGTTGATAGAAGCAAGGTTCAGTGCTGTAAAGAGCAATATTGCATAGGAACCTGGAATGTTAGGTCCATGAATCAAGGCAAATTGGAAGTGGTCAAACAGGAGATAAGAGTGAGCATTGACATTCTAGGAATCAGCAAAAAGATGGACTGGAATGGGTGAATTTAAGTTAGATGACCATTATATCTTCTACTGTGGGCAGGGATACCTTAGAAGAAATGAAGTAGCCATCATATTTCATATTCTAGGCCACTAAAATGGTCTCAACAAATTTAACAGTATAAAAATTACAGTAAGAATGTTTGTACAACATGGTATGAAATTAGAAATCAATTGCAAGAAGAAAAATGTGAAGAAAAATAAATAGTCACACGTGTAGAGTAAACAACATGCTACTAAAAAATCACTGGATCAATGAACACATAAAATAGAGAAC
>NW_011490485.1:0-496 GCF_000754665.1 Bison bison bison | reverse complement strand
GAATAGGACTGGGAGACCACTTTCTTCCCCACAAATTCATCAAAAGATCATTTGAACACTGAGTAAATTCCACAAAACAACTTCTGAATGCCAGCAGAGGGCATCAGGCACCCAGAAAAGCAGCCCATTGTCTTCGAAAGGAGGTAGGAAAAATTAGATAAAAAGAGAGACAAAAGAGGTAGGGACGGAGATCCGTCCTGGGAAGGGAGCCTTAAAAAAGTGAGAAGTTTCCAAACACCAGGAAACACTCTCAGTGGCGAATCTGTGGCGAGCCTTGGAAACTCAGAGGGCAACATAACCAGGAGTAAAAATAAATAAATAATTACAACCCACAGACTAAGTGCCCAATGTTAACTCCCAGAGGAGAAGCAGCACAGATGGCTGAATCCGCCACTAGCAAGCGGGGGATGGGTAGGGAGGTGCAGGTTGCATTGCTTAAGGTAAGGACAGGGCTTGAATGCCCCGAGGGCAATCTCAGGGAACTAACTTGAGATAG
>NW_011490484.1:9635-9806 GCF_000754665.1 Bison bison bison | reverse complement strand
GCTTTTCTTCCAAGGAGCAAGAGCCTTTTAATTTCATGGCTGCAGTCACCATCTGCAGTGATTTTGGAGTCCAAAACAATAAAGTCTGTCACTGTTTCCACTGTTTCTCCATCTATTTGCCATGGAGTGATGGGACCAAATGCCATGATCTTAGTTTTTTGAATGTTGAGT
>NW_011490484.1:4804-5424 GCF_000754665.1 Bison bison bison | reverse complement strand
CGTCCAGACAGTCCCATTACGGAAGCGGATCGGGAAGAAAGTGGGCCAGGGGCTTCAGTAAGCACAGAATAAGTTGCCCCAGTATCTAAAAGGAAATCGACGGATTGGCCCCCCACAACTATTAATACCCGGGGTTCCTCAGGTGTAATTAGGACGGGAGCTTGTGTGGGGACCCCCGGGCACCTTCAGTCCTGATTGTCTTGAGAGTCTGACCCGGGAGACCTACACCTCTGGGGGCAGTCTCTCTTCCAGTGTGGTCCTTTGCAGACCGGACATGGAGCCGGGGGCGGCTTAGATGCCTGAGGGCAATCCCGCTTGAGGTGCCCCTCCTTTCCACAGTAATAGCAAGCCCATCCCTTTTCACCTGGGCCCCTCTGGGCATTTTTCTCTGGCTATTTAAGAACGTTTTTCATAGCCAGGACTAAGGCTTCCGCCTTTTCCTTTGTCTTTTCTTTTGCCTTTCTTTCTTTTCCTCATATTCTCTACCATAATAGACTGTCTGAGCCAGTTGTAACAGAGTATCTAAAGACTGATTTGGTCCATACGCCTGTTTCAATAGCTTACGGGGGATATCTGGAGCTGACTGAGTGAGAAATCTATCCTTTAAGATCACTTTTTCC
>NW_011490484.1:0-383 GCF_000754665.1 Bison bison bison | reverse complement strand
TCAACATTCAGAAAACTAAGATAATGGCATCTGGTCCCATCACTTTATGGGAAATAGATGGGTAAACAGTGTCAGACTTTATTTTTTGGGGCTCCAAAATCACTGCAGATGGTGACTGCAGCCATGAAATTAAAAGAAACATACTCCTTGGAAGAAAAGTTAATAACCACCTAGATAGCATATTCAATAGCAGAGACATTACTTTGCCAACAAAGGTCTGTCTAGTCAAATCTATGGTTTTTCCAGTAGTCTGTGTATGGGTGAGAGAGTTGGACTATAAAGAAAGCTGAGCACTGAAGAATTGATACTTTTGGACTGTGGTGTTGGAGAAGACTCTTGAGAGTCCCTTGGACTGTAAGAAGATCCAACCAGTCCATCCTAAA
>NW_011490483.1:13338-13791 GCF_000754665.1 Bison bison bison | reverse complement strand
CTCTCCGTGATTAGTGCCTGCTTAGCCAAGTGATTAGTGCCTGCTCAGCTCTTTGATTATTGCCTGCTGAGGCACGTGATCAGTGCATGATAGCCACGTGATCAGCACCTCTCAGTCATGTCATCAGTGCATGATAGCCACGTGAACAGTGCCTGCTCAGTCTCGTGATCAGCACCTCTCAGTCACGTGAACAGTGTATGATAGCCACGTGATCAGTGCATGCTCAGTCACGTGTTCAGTGCATGCCCAGCAACGTGATCAGGGCCTGCTCAGTCACGTGATCAGGGCCTGGTGAGTCACGGGTTTAGCGCCTGCTCAGCTGCTTGATTTGTCCCTGCTCAGGTGCATGATTAGGGCCTGCTCAGCTCCAAGATTATTGCCTGCTGACCTGCGTGAATAGAGCATACTCAGCGGTGTGATTAGTCCCTGCTCAGCTGCATTATTCGTGCCTGC
>NW_011490483.1:8093-10081 GCF_000754665.1 Bison bison bison | reverse complement strand
GCCAAGTGAATAGTGCCTGCTCAGCTCCTTGATTATTGCCTGCTGAGGCACGTGATCAGTGCATGATAGCCATGTGATCAGCGCCTCTCAGTCACGTGATCAGTGCATGCTCAGTCACGTGATCAGTCCCTCTTAGTCACGTAATCAGTGCATGATAGCCAGGTGATCAGCGCCTCTCAGTCACGTGATTAGTGCATGACAGCCACGTGATCAGTGCATGCTCAGTCACGTGATCAGGGCCTGCTTAATCACGGGATTAGAGCCTGCTCAGCTGTGTGATTAGTCCCTGCTTGCTTCGTGATTAGTGCCTGCTCAGCTATGTGGTTAGTCCCTGCTCAGCTGCGTGATTCGGACTTGCTCAGCTCCTTAATTTTGCCCCCTGAGCTGCGTGATTCCTGCCCGCTCACCTCCTTGATTATTGACTGCTGAGCTGCGTGATTCCTGTCTGCTCAGTCACGGGTTTAAAGCCTGCTGAGTCCCATGATTAGAGTCTGCTTAGGCACTTCATTACAGTCTGCTCAGCTCCATGATTATTGCCTGCTGAACTGCGTGATTAGTGCTTACTCAGCTGTGTGATTAGTCCCTGCTCAGCTGCGTGATTCATGCCTGCTGAGCTCCTTGATTATTGCCTCCTAAGCTGCGTTATTTGTGCCTGCTCAGCTCCTTGATTATTGCCTGCTGAGCTGGGTGATTCGTGTCTGCTCAGTCACGGGTTTAAAGCCTGCTGAGTCACGTGATTAGAGTCTGCTTAGGCACTTCATTACAGTCTGCTCAGCTCCATGAGTACTGCCTGCTGATCTGCGTGATTCGGGCCTGCTCAGCTCCATGATTATTGCCTGCTGAGCTGGGTGATTCGGGCCTGCTCAGCTCCATGATTATTGCCTGCCGATCTGCGTGATTCGGGCCTGCTCAGCTCCATGATTATTGCCTGCTGATCTGCGTGACTCGGGCTTAGTCAGCTCCATGATTGTTGCCTGCTGAGCTGCGGGATTCAGGCCTGCTCAGTCACGGGTTTAGTGCCTGCTGAGTCACGTGAATAGAGTCTTCTTAGCCACGTCATTACAGCCTGCTCTTCTCCATGATTATTGCCTACTGGGCTGTGTGTTTCTTGCCTGCTCAGCTCCATGATTATTGCCTGCTGAGCTGCATGATTAGTGCCTGATCAGCTGCATGATTCCTGCCTGCTCTGCTGTGTAATTAGTCCCTGCTCAGCTGAGTGATTAGTGCCTGCCATCTCTGTGATTACTATCTGATCAGCTACGTGATTTGTGCCTGCTCCTCTCCATGATTGGTGTCTGCTCTGTCAGGGGTTTAGTGCCTGCTGAGTCACGTGATTAGAGTCTGCTTAGCCAGGTCATTACAGCCTGCTGAGCTCCATGATAATTGCCTGCTGAGCTGCATGATTAGTGCCTGCTTAGCCATGTCATTTGTGCCTCATAAGCTCCTTGATTATTCCCTGCCGAGCTGCGTGATTAGTGTCGGCTTATTCACGGATATAGTGCCTGCTCAGCCAAGTCATTAGTGCCTGGTCAGTCTCGGTTTTAGTGCCTGCTGAGTCACGTCATCAGTGCCTGCTCAGTTACGTGATCAGTGCCTGCTGGATCACAGGATTAGTGCCTGCTCAGCTGCTTGATTAGTGCCTTCTCAGCTCCGTGATTAGTGTCTGCTCAGTCACAGGTTTAGTGCCTGCTGAGTCACGTGATTATTGCCTGCTCAGCCAAGTGATTAGTGCCTGTTCAGCTCCGTGATTACTGCCTGCTCAGTCACGGGTTTAGTGCCTGCTGAGTCACGTGATTAGAGTCTGCTTAGCCAGGTCATTACAGCCCGCTCAGCTCCATGATTATTGCCTGCTGAGCTGCGTGATTAGTGCCTGCTTAGCCATGTCATTTGTGCCTGATCAGCTCCTTGATTATTGCCTGCTGAGCTGCGTGATTAGTGTCTGCTCATTCACGGGTATAGTTCCTGCTCAGCCAAGTCATTAGTGCCTG
>NW_011490483.1:4826-5193 GCF_000754665.1 Bison bison bison | reverse complement strand
TTTAGACCACTCAATTGGCTCCAAGACATACGCGTCGCAACTCAACACGAAAGCGGAGTTCTTTGCTTCCACTCGAGACGAGGCCTGACTCCCTGGGTGAGTCTGGAATGCAACCCCAAGATCCCACCACAAGTCATGAAGAGCCCCGTTCTCCCCGTCTCAAATCGAAATGAGGCCCTCTTCCTTTGCTCCGACCCCAGTGGAGTCCCGAGAGGCCCCTCCACCTCCACAATATTCCTGACTTGGCATAAACACCCTGAGAAGCTCCCTGAGGTCACTGTCACATATCGAGGGAAGCCAGGATTTCCTGCTGCAACTCGAGAAAGACCTCAAAATTCCCCCTTCAATGCGTCTTGAGGCCCAATTC
>NW_011490483.1:3746-4726 GCF_000754665.1 Bison bison bison | reverse complement strand
GTTCCATGCATCCACACATGTCGAGACCTGACTCCCTGTTTGAAACGGCATACACAGTCTGAGACCCATGTGAGAACAGCAGAGGAACCCTGAGGTTCCTGCCTCAACTCGAGATGAGGCCCTCTTCCATTGCACCAAACCCAGTGGAGACCCGAGAGGACATCCCAACTCCACAGTATTCCTGACTTCCCATAGGAACCCTGAGAAGTTCCGTGAGGTCACCGTCACAACTTGAGAGGAACCCTATGCTTCCCACCACAACTCAAGGCAAACTATGAAATTCTCCCCTGCAGACGTGAGGAGGCCCTTTTACGCTGCAGCATTTCCAAAGAAAGTCCACGTTTCCCTTGGAACTCGAAAGGGTCCTACACATGCTTTACGAAACTCCAGAGGTTTCAAGAGATACCAGACACAACTCGAGAGGAACGCTGAGTTTCCTGCCACAAGTCAAGAAGAGCCCCGTTTTCCCCACCTCAACTCGAAATGAGGACCTCTTCCTTTGCACGGACCCAAGTGGAGTCCCGAGAGGTCCCTCTACCTCCACAATATTCCTGACTTCCCATAAACACCCTGAGAAGCTCCCTGAGGTAACCGGCACAAGTCGAGGGAACCCAGGGTTTCCTGCGGCAACTCGAGAAAGATGTCGAGATTCCCCCTTCAACGAATCTTGAGGCCCGATTCCCCTGCCATGACTCGAGAGCAATGCCGCGCTCCCCCTCACAACTCGAATGGAGAGTGGACTTCCCTGGGGCAACACAAAAGTCTCCCTGAGTTCCCCCTCGTAATTCGAGAGAAACCCCATACTTCCCACATCAACTCGAAAAAAACCACGAGATTCCCCCGTCATCACGAGATGAGGCCCGTTTTTTCCTGCATGGCCTAGAGAGCATTCCCGAGTCCTCTCTCAAAACTCCACAGGAGGCTTGACTCCCTTTAGGCCACTCAATTGGCTCCAAGACATACACGTCGCAACTCGAGAG
>NW_011490483.1:0-557 GCF_000754665.1 Bison bison bison | reverse complement strand
CAGTTCTCCATGCGAGTAGTGAGGGGATGCGCGTAATTCCTCTCGAATCATGGTAGGGAAATTGGGCCTCAAGACGTGTTGAAGAAGGACTCTCGAGGTCTTTATTGGGTTGCGTCAGGAAACCCAGTGTTCCCTCAACTTGTGCCGTTGACCTCAGGGAGCTTCTCAGGGTGCCTCTGAGAAGTCAGGTATACTGTGGAGTTGGGAGGGGCCTCTCGGGACTCCAATCGGTTTAGTGCAATGGAGAGGGCCTCATCTCGAGTTGAGGCAGGAACCTCAGGGCTCCTCTCCATTTATGACTCGGATCACAGGGTCCCTGAGGATTTGGGACAGGAGAGTCAGGCCTCGTCTTGGGTTGAGGCATGGAACTCCACTTGCCTCTGGAGTTGTTCATGGGGTGACAGGCCACTTGTTGAGCTATATTTGGAACCTGCAGGTTTTTGCAGACAGTGCACGGGGTTGTCAGTGCCCCTTCGTGTTGTGACTTCATCCACAGGGTTGCATTCGAAAAGGTGTCCGGGCATCAGGATCTTCTCAAGAGCAGACCAGGAAATCGG
>NW_011490482.1:4742-5371 GCF_000754665.1 Bison bison bison | reverse complement strand
CTACTACCTTAGAGTTTATTTAATTAACTTTGTGCCACTTTAGGAAAATGAGCTTGGGCAAACAACCATTTCTATGCTTGTGTTTTCTGTTGGCAAAGCCTGATACACCCATGTTCTACTCATAAGAGTACTTGGTACTGGTGAGCAGCAGAGTGGGAATTGTAATATCTGTTTTATTTGAGGGATCTGTCCTTTGGGTTGCAGGGTTTGTTTTTTTTAACAATATTAGTCTTCATGTGCAAAATGTCCTTTTCATATTATTGTTATGAAGATGATGATGTCTGTCAAGGAGCAGAGAAATCTGGCTGTTTCCTGTGTGGCACTATGGTAGGAATTGAGTTGCTCCTGCTGGAGAGCAAGCAAAGTTTCAGGGACTGGCTGGGCCCTTTCCAATATAAAGTGTCTTTTGTTAAAACTGAAAGCTTTAAATATCTCCACCGCATCCAATTACTTCAGTAATTGAAAAGGATAGCATTCCACTTTAATTATGTGTTCTCATTTCTGCATTTCTTTTAATTTATGGGACAATAAAAAGTAAAGCAATGCAAAAAACAACCATTTGAAGAGCCATTTGGTGCTGTTCCTATTTGACCCCATCCATTTGAGATTTTCGGATTTTCTGTGATTTT
>NW_011490482.1:0-470 GCF_000754665.1 Bison bison bison | reverse complement strand
CTTTATAGTCCAACTCTCACATCCGTACATGACTACTGGAAAAAAACATAGCTTTTTTCCCACTGTTTCTCCATCTATTTGCCATGAAGTGATGGGACCAGATTCCATGATCTTAGCTTTCTTAATGTTGAGTTTTAAGCCAGCTTTTTCAGGCTCCTCTTTGAATTTCATCAAGAGCCTCTTTAGTTTTTCTTCACTTTCTGCCATAAGAGTGGTTTCATCTGCATATCTGAGGTTATTGATATTTCTCCCAGAAAACTTGATTCCAGCTTGTGCTTATCCAGTCCAGCATTTCTCATGATGTACTCTGTATATAAGTTAAATAAGCAGGGTGACAATATATAGCCTTGACGTACTCCTTTCTCAATTTGGAACCAGTCTGTTGTTCCATGTCCAGTTCTAACTATTGCTTCTTGACCTGCATACAGATTTCTCAGGAGGCAGGTGAGGTAATCTGGTATTCCCATCTT
>NW_011490481.1:4977-5251 GCF_000754665.1 Bison bison bison | reverse complement strand
AATCAAGAATACTCTACCCAGCAAGACTCGAGATTTGATGGAGAAATCAAAAGGCTTTAGTCAAGCTAAAGTTAAGAGAATTCAGCACCACCAAACCAGCTTTACAACAAATGAAAAAGGAACTTCTCTAAGTAGGAAACACAAGAGAAGGAAAAGATCGACACAAAATAAACCCAAAACAATTAGGAAAATAGTAATAGGATCATATATATCGATAACTACCTTAAATATAAGTGAATTAAATGCACCAACCAAAAGACATAGACTGGCTGGG
>NW_011490481.1:0-640 GCF_000754665.1 Bison bison bison | reverse complement strand
GAATAATTTCCAATCTAAAAAAAGGATGTTTTTCCATTCTTTTCTTAAATCCTTTCTTCCTGTTCTCAGCTGGGAAACTCCTCTTGGATTGGCAGTGTGGGCAGTCCAAGAGGCCACCAGGCCAGTGCTCTCTGTACTGCCCGGCGTCAGCCTGCTACTCCCAATTAGCCTCAGCTGGGCCACTTCCTATTTGGGTCACCTCCCTTTGAAATGGGTGACAGAGGTAGACACTGCTGGAATACTGTCATACACTTGAACTTGATTATGGAATAGCCTTTCCATTCATGTTTGACAACTGTTCTTTTGTTGTAATACTAGAATATTATTTTGGCAAGTGTTTCATTTCTAGTAAATGCCCCCTTTTTAGTATCTTTGGTCATGAGCCCTAACTTTTGTTCTAAATGTTTGTGAAAATGTTTCTTCTAAATGCTTAAACTTTTTTGGCATGGAAAACATCAACCATTTATAAAAACAGACAGAACTTTATAATGAACTCCTTCACTTGTTGCACTCACTTACAACAATTAATGGTTCCTGGCCAGTCTTATTTCATCCTCTACACCCACCTATTTCCTCTTTGCCTAAAATTTTGAAGCAAATCCAAAATATACTATTGTTGTATTTTATAATATTGTTTCAT
>NW_011490480.1:4701-5273 GCF_000754665.1 Bison bison bison | reverse complement strand
GAGATTGTTCCTTTACTGCTTTGGCTGTCGCCCGCCTGCCTCTCTACCTCAGGTGGGAGATGGGCCGGTCTGCCGCTAGCTCTCTCTCTTCTGGTATTTGCTCAGTCCTTTGTTCTGTGAGCAGGCCAGCAGTGCCTTAGGTTAGAGCTTTTTGAGGGAAAATTATCTCCCTCTCTCTCTCTCTTTTTTTCTCTCTCTCTGGCTATCCCACATTTTGGGTTGCTATGTCACATTAGCTCCCTCAGGTTGTCTTCAGGCCTGATCCCTACCCTAAGCAACACACCCCACGCATCGCTGTTCAGCTACTTGCTGGTGGTGGATGGGAGCCTCTGGGCTACTTCTCTGCTGGGAGTTGCCATTAGGCATGTAATCTGTGGGTTTTATTTATTTATTCATTTATTTTTCTTCCCGGTTATGTTGCCCTCTGAGATTCCAAAACTCCCACCCGCTGGTGAGAGGGTTTCCTGGTGTTTGGAAACTTATCTTTTATGACTCCCTCCCCAGGATGGGTCTCCATCCTTAACTCCTTTTATCTTTTATATTTTGCCTACCTCCTTTTGAATACAATGGGC
>NW_011490480.1:0-606 GCF_000754665.1 Bison bison bison | reverse complement strand
GTATCACTAATTTTTCTAGGCGAATTCATCTTAAATCACTTAACAAACAGCTTCCACCCATGTAAGCAAGGCTAGGTGAAACAAGAACTGCTATTCAGCCACTCTTGGTTCATAAAAATAATAACTTATTGTTACATACAAATTAGGTTTTGATGTTGCTATTTGCAATTATTTTGGCATTAAATAGCTAATGCAAAGAAAATAGCACCTCAGTTCAGTTCATTTGCTCAGTTGTGCCAGACTCTTTGTGACCCCATGTATCGCAGCACACCAGGCCTCCCTGTCCATCACCAACCCCTGGAGTTCACTCAAACTCATCCCCATCGAGCCAGTGATGCCATTCAGCCATCTCATCCTTTGTCGTCCCCTTCTCCTCCAGCCCCCAATCCTTCCCAGCATCAGGGCTTTTCCAATGAGTTAACACTTCGCATGAGGTGGCCAAAGTATCAGAGTTTCAGCCTCAGCATCAGTCCTTCCAATGAACACCCAGAACTGATCTCCTTTAGGATGGACTGGTTGGATCTCCTTGCAGTCCAAGGGACTCTCAAGAGTCTTCTCTAACACCACAGTTCAAAAGCATCAATTCTGCAGGGCTCAGCTTTCTTC
>NW_011490479.1:4957-5785 GCF_000754665.1 Bison bison bison | reverse complement strand
AAGTTCACGTCCATTACATCTATGAGGCCATCCAGCCATCTCATCCTCTGATGCCCTCTTCTGCCTTCTATCCTTCCCAGCATCAGGGACTTTTCCAATCAGTCAGCTGTTTGCATCAGATGACCAAAATACTAGAGCTTCAGCTGTGGCATCAGTTCTTCCAATGAATATTCAGGATTGATTTCCTTTAAGATTGACTGGTTTGTCTCCTTGCTGCCCAAGGGACTCTCAGGAGTCATCTCTAGCAACAAAGTTCAAAGGCATCAATTCTTTGGTACTCTTCCTTCTTCATTGTCCAGCTCTCATAAACCTATTTGACCACTGGGAAGACAATAGCCTTTACTAGGAGGACCTTTGTTGGCAAAGTGATGTCTCTGCTTTTCAACACACTGTCTAAATTTTTCATAGTTTTCCTGCCAAGAAGCAATCATCTTCTGATTTCTTGGCTGCAGTCATCATCTGCAGTGATTTTAAAGCCCAAGAAAAGAAAATCTGTCACTACTTCCACTGTTTCCCCTTCCATTTGTCATGAAGCAATGGGGTCAGATGCTATGATGATTCCTGGGTCGGGAAGATCCCCTGGAGAAGGGTTAGGCTACCCACTCCAGTATTCTTGGGCTTCCCTGGTGGCTCAGATTGTAAGGAATACACCTGCAATGTAGACCTGGTTTCGATCTCTGGGTAGGGAAGATTCCCTGGAGGAGGGCATGGCAACCCACTCCAGTATTCTTGCCTGGCAAATCCCATGGACAGAGGAGCCTGGCAGGTTACAGTCCATATGTGGCACAGAGCTGGACATGACTGAAGTGACTTAGCACACACAAACAG
>NW_011490479.1:588-812 GCF_000754665.1 Bison bison bison | reverse complement strand
CTCTGCTTTTCAATATGCTATCTAGGTTGATCATAACTTTTCTTCCAAGGAGTAAGCGTCTTTTACTTTCATGGCTGCAATCACCTTCTGCAGTGGTTTTGGAGCCCGGAAAAAATAAAGTCTGACACTGTTTCCACTGTTTCGCCATCTACCTGCCATGAAGTGATGGGACCAGATGCCATGATCTTAGTTTTCTGAATGTTGAACTTTAAGCCAAATTTTTC
>NW_011490479.1:0-488 GCF_000754665.1 Bison bison bison | reverse complement strand
TTGCTCCTTGGAAGAAAAGTTATGACCAACCTAGACAGCATATTAAAAATCAGAGACATTACTTTGCCAGCAAAGGTTTGTCTAGTCAAAGCTATGGTTTTTCCAGTAGTCATATATGGATATGAGAGTTGAACTATAAAGAAAGCTGAGCGCCGAAAAATTGATGCTTTTGAACTGTGGGTTGGAGAGGACTCTTGAGAGTCCCTTGGACAGCAAAGAGATCCAAGCTGTCCATCTTTAATGAAATCATTCTTGAATGCTCATTGGACGGACTGTCGCTGAAGCTGAAACTCCAATACTTTGGTCACCTAATGGGAAGAAATGACTCATTTGAAAAGGCTCTGATGCTGGGAAAGATTGAAGGCAGGAGGAGAAGTGGACAACAGAGGATGAGATTGTTTGATGGCATCACCGTCTCAATGGACATGAGTCTGAGTAAACTCCAGGTGTTGGTGATGGACACGGAGGCCTGGCATGGTGCACTCCAT
>NW_011490478.1:16384-17958 GCF_000754665.1 Bison bison bison | reverse complement strand
AAGGATTATCGGTTCTAGTTCTGGATAAAATGTGGCAAGCACACTTAACTCTTTCTGTTCCAGTGGCTACATTGAACCCTGGACAGAATGCATGGAGCAGCTATTTGAAAACCCTGAAAAGGAAATAGTAGTAGGCAGATCAGGAATGAGCACCTGCATTAGAAGTACCAACAAATTTGTATTGAGTTTACCTTTTTCTCCCCATGATTATCTCTCAACCTGAAGTCAACAACAGGAAACTTGGGCATGAGCTCAGACAGAGGGGACTCCCAGGGAAGCCCTCTACCTCTTGCTCCAAAATGCTCAGGAGTATAGAAATCTTACCCCAACTTCTCTCCCCTTTCTTTTTTTTTCCTAAAGGATAATACAACAGTTTTATTGCAAAATATCAACATTTATGCTACTCTGTCATTTATACAACTTTGTCATTTTGTTCTTTGCGTTTTAAAAATTTATTATTATTTATTGGGGGTATAGTTGCCTTACAATATTGTGTTAGTTTCTGGTGTACAATGAAGTGAACCAGCTATATGTATACATATATCCCCTCCCTCTTGGACCTGCCTCCCCAACACTGGCCCCCCCCATACAACCATCTCATGAAGCTGGTCATGGTGCTGGAGGTGGCAGTTGAAGTTACTGGAACCAGCAAGAATGAAAACTCAGAGAGGGAACCTTCTCTGTTTTATGGTGCTGCAGTTTTAAGAGGATAGGACAGACCCTCATTGTTTTGTTTTGTTTTCACTCTCTGTCCTTCTTTTTGAGCCAAGACATGAGTCTAATCACAAAATTCCACAACACCATGCCAGTGGGGGATAATGGAGCCCCAGTTTCTGGCCAGGAAACCAGAAAGGGTGGGGGCAAAATGTACCCCCTGGTACATTTTACCCCTGGCAAAATGTACCAGGAAGATTGCAAGTGGCAGAGATTCAAGAAAGAGACCTCACGAATTTGTTTTTGAATTCCTGGGCTCACCCTGTGCAGGTGAGGACCAGATTCTAACTACTATTTTCTGTAGTTGTAGCCCCCATTTTAATCATATTTTGTTGACCTTCTTACTGTATTTTTGTCTTTTATTTCTATTTAATTCTGCTCTTCTGTTTGAAATTAATTTTTCCAGCATTATTGAGCTATAATTGACATATAATATTGTGTAAGTTTAAAGTGTACAACGTGTTGACCTGATACACACATATTGTGAAATGATTGCCACTATAGCATTAGCAAAAACCTCTATTCTGTCACATAATTAATATTTCTTTTTTGTGGTGAGAATATTTAAGATATATACTCTTAGCAGCTTTCAAGTATATAAATACAGAATTATGAATTATAATTACCATGCTGTATATTAGATACCCAGAATTTGCCCAGTAGCTCCCTATTTCCCTCACCTCCCAGCCCCTGGTAACCACTAGTCTACTGTTTTTCTGAGTTTGCCTTTTTTAGATTCCACATTTAAGTGATTATCACGCAGTAATTGTCTCTCTGTCTGACGTTCTTCACTTAGCATAATGCCCTCTAGTTTCATCAAAGGATTTCCTTATTTCTTATGGTTGAATAATATTCCATAT
>NW_011490478.1:12849-13377 GCF_000754665.1 Bison bison bison | reverse complement strand
GACTTTTAGGAGAAAAAAAGTAATAAATCATTGGCAAAAACTGTGAATTGAGAACTTCATCAAATTTGTAAGTGGAGATTCCTCTCCTAGCCTACAGCAAGCCCCGCCCCATCACTCTTCCAAATGAGATTCTGTAGCTTGCTTTTAAAAATCTGGCTTTTTTCGAGCCTATAAAAATATTTGTATCCCATACAAATGATTATTGCCTCTGTATAATTAAACACACACACAACCTAAAAGTTAAGAGTTTTGTTTTATTTAGTGGGAAAATTTAAGACTTCAAGCTCAGGAGACAGCATCTCAAATAACCCTGAGAAAACTCCTCTGAGGAGATGAAGGGAGGAGCCAGGTTATATAGACGGTTTGCAACAAAGGGCAGGTATTCTGAACATCAAAATATTGTTGATTAAAGGAAAACCAGATATTTCAAGTTAAGGAAATTAGTACTTTTCTCTGTAGGGGAAGACGCAAGCCTCTGGGCTAACTGAAATTATTCCTTTGATATGCACCTCAGCTATCTGGGACCAG